>NC_057796.1:156570034-156749296 GCF_018294505.1 Triticum aestivum | reverse complement strand
GGCCTAGCGCAGGGCTGGCGCGCGTGAGGGCGGTCACGGCCTAGCGCTGCTAGCCATGGCGCAGGGGCCAGACGATGGGCGGCCGGGCGAACCGCATGGGGCGCGACACATAGCCGGGCGCGGGGCGGCGCGGGGCGGCAACCGCGACGACAGGCGCGGTGCCATCTCGAGAGGAGTAGTGTCGGGGCCGATGTCTACTCTGTACTCGTGGCGCGGGATGCCTTGAGGACCCCACGCCGGCAACAAGGTCGCGAACGGAGAGGATGAGGCATAGGTTGCGTCGTCTCCACTGAGGGGAGGTTCTTCGGTGTCCATTCGCTCGACAGAGAGCAACGTGGCTGATAACGTGTTTGAGATCGAACTATCCTCTTTTCATTAGATGCATTAGATGAAATGCTATATATAGCACTGGAACAAGCATTACAAGGGGGCGTCGGTTCCGTCTGAACCGATGCAACGATCGCAGAAAGCAACCGCCATTACAAGCGGGGATTAATCCCTTAATTACTATTTTAACTAATCTTAACTCTTACTGACTGAGTTGCGTGAGCGACAGAAACATAAACTCGGGTAAGCAGGTTTTTGCATGTGGGATTAAAGAGAACTTCACACTTAATGCTATGATTGGGCTTTACCTTAATGATCTTTAGTATTTGCAGATGCTTGATACACTTCCAATCATAAGTGCATGTGATCCAAGTATGGAAAATATGTTAGCTCATGCCTCCCCCTCATATATAATTGCAATAATGATTACCGATCTAGATATCAATTGCCTAGGGACAATTTCGCACATCCGACCACCACTTTTCCACACTTGCTATATTAACTGTATTGATCTCTAATTAAAATAGCGCCTAAATTTTATTTCCACGTTCTTTATTATCTTGCAAATGTATCCCATTACACCTACAAACTAGTTTTATTCTTTTTCTAGTTCAAGAAAACATTAGTGTATGTAGAATTGTATCGGTGGTCGATAGAACTTGAAGAGAATATAAAGTCTACCTTTAGTTCGTCATTGGGTTCAACACTCTTATCGAAAAGGCTACAAACGATCCCCTATACATGTGGGTTATCAACGTTCACTTCCTTGGAGGGAAGCTTGTCACCATTAGAGAGGTGGATGTTACCGAGAAGGCACACCAATGCCACAAAGGCTCACGCTATTCTCCCCTTGAGACAACATCACAAAGGCTTTTCTCAACCGCTAGTGGTAGACCTTGAGGTGGTCTTCAAACCTTCACAAACTTTCCGGGGGTAATCACAACGAACTATTCTTCACCGAAGAACTCCTACCTCCTAGGATTCTCCAACCTCCAAGAGTAATAAGACCAAGGGGAAAAGCTCAAGACTTCCTGAAATCATGATTTTCTTTGATCACAAGAAGGAGAGGGAGTAGATCTATGACTTGACTGGAACAACTCTCAAGAACTCACACAAATGCTTCCGGGATCTAAGATTTGGTGTGGGGAAGTGAGAGGGACCACTTCTAGGGTTCTTAGGTTCTTTTGCGTTGAGTGGTCAACCCTCTCCTAGGATGGGACAGGTGTACTCGAGGGAACTTTCTAGGGTTCATCTTCCCGGAAGGAGTCCCTGAAAACATTCTTCAAGATCCCAGGGAAGATGGACCCCAGGAAGTTCCTCCAGAAGGATCTTCCCCGAGAAGAATTTCCTCGGCAAGAGCCCCCAGTGAATCCATTCCCGACAAGGAGAGTCCGGGAAGGACAGAGAGTCAAGCCATTCCTGACAGATAATTCTAGGAAGGCCCGAGAGCAGGACAGTTCCCCGTGACAACGTGGCGGCGGGAACCACCATCGAATAAGAAGTGCCTCCCCGTCCCAACATTTCAGGTACCATTTTCTCGTCTTTCCTAACTTCCATGCCTTGATTTTTGTTAAGAGAATAGACCGAGCATATTGATTCCTTCATATCTTGATTATACAGTGATAGCTCATCCATCAACAAAGGCAAAACGCTCTATTGACACCAGCGTTGAATTTGCAGAAGAGCATGCTTCTACTCCACCACCAACCTCCAATTGCCCACCCAGTGTCTTCTCCAACTGAAACAACAATCATGGAGGAACAAAGTGATCACATCTCACCGCAGACGCAAGGAGGAGCTTGCACGCTATGCTGAACGCGTTGACAGCTTGGAAGGAGCTCTACAGGAGCGCACTAAAGTTGCACAACAGCATCATCCTGATAGGCTGACTTAAGTAGTCCAGGGAGAAAGGAAATTGGTCAAAGATCGATCGGCTCTAATCTTGAAGGAGGCCTAATATGTCTCCAACGTATCTATAATTTTTTATTGTTCCATGCTGTTATATTATCATTCTTGGATGTTTTATAATCATTTTATAGTTATTTTATATCATTTTTTGATACTAACCTATTGACATAGTGCCAAGTGCTAGTTGCTGTTTTTTTGCATGTTTTTTACATCGCAGGAAATCAATACCAAACGGGGTCCAAACGCAGTGAAACTTTTTGTGGATTTTTTTGGACTAGAAGACAACCAATGGCCCGAAAAAGCATCTGTGGGGTGCTCCGAGGGTAGCACAACCCACCAGGGCGTGCCAGGAGGTCCAGGCGCACCCCGGTGGGTTGTGCCCACGTCGGGTGCCCTTGGACCGCCTCTTTACTCTATAAATACCCCAATATTCCAGAAACCCTAGGGGAGTCGATGAAAAATAATTCCAGCCGCTACAGAGTCCAGAACCACCAAATCCAATCTAGACACCATCACGGAGGGGTTCACCAGTTCCATTGGTGCCTCTCCGATGATGCATGAGTAGTTCTTTGTAGACCTTCGGGTCCGTAGTTAGTAGCTAGATGGATTCCTCTCTCTCGTTTGATTCTCAATACAATGGTTTCTTGGAGATCCATATGATGTAACTCTTTTTGCGGTGTGTTTGTTGGGATCGGAAGAACTTTGAGTTTATGATCAGATCTATCTTTTTATCCATTAAAGTTATTTGAATCTTCTTTGATCTCTTATATGCATGATTTCTTATAGCCTCGTATTTCTTCTCCAATATTTGGGTTTTGTTTGGCCAACTTGATCTATTTGTCTTGCAATGGGAAGAGGTGCTTTGTAGTGGGTTTGATCTTACGGTGCTTGATCCCAGTGACAGAAGGGGAACCGACATGTATGTATCGTTGCTACTAAGGATAAAACAATGGTGTTTATTTCTACATAAATAGATCTTGTCTACATCATGCCATCGTTCTTATTGCATTACTCCGTTTCTCCATGAACTTAATACACTAGATGCATCCTGGATAGCAGTCGATGTGTGGAGTAATAGTATTAGATGCAGGCAGGAGTCGGTCTACTAATCTTGGACGTGATGCCTATATAATGATCATTGCCTGGATATCATCATGATTATTTGAAGTTCTATCAATTGCCCAACAGTAATTTGTTTACCCACCGTTTGCTATTTGAAGTTCTATCATTGAAACCTACGCCCCCCGGGTCTCTTTCTCATTTTATTTGCCTTTGCGGTCTATTTTATTTGCCTTTTATTTTCAGATCTATTAAACCAAAAATAAAAAATACCTTGCTGCAATTTTTTCTTATTTATTTTATTTGGCGTTCGATCTATCAACCTACTACAATTTATTCATGTCCGTTTGCCAATTTCTGGTGCCGTTACCCGAAAGGGATTGACAACCCCTTTAATATGTCGGGTTGCGAGTATTTGTTATTTGTGTGCAGGTGCCGTTTACGTATTGTTGCTTGGTTCTCCTAATGGTTCGATAACCTTGATCTCATCAGTGAGGAAAATACCTACCGTCGCTGTGCTGCATCATCCCTTCCTCTTTGAGGAAATACCGACGTAGCTTCAAGCTGCATCAAAAGGAATTTCTGGTGCCGTTGCCGGGGAGGATCTTCAACATATACCAGGTTCCTAATTACAAATCTCATCTCCTTGCAATTTACATTATTTTTCCATTTGCCTCTTGTTTTCCTCTCCCCCACTTCATAAAAATTTGCCGTTTTATTCGCCCTCTTTTTCGTTCGCCGTTTTCTCGTCAGATCTATACTTTGCTTACAATCATGAGTGATTTCGGTATGGCACCAACAGATGATGGCCTAACTCCTAAGATTGGACGTACGGGAAATCTGCATGATAAAACTTTTATCTTGGGGCAAGGGAATGTTAAGGGAAATGTGGGGACCCCGACTCGTAAGTCGTGATCACCGAATGCACGTGTACAGTGATCCCAGAGATCAATGCTCACTGAACACAGAGAAGCTGAATAACAAGAGTCTTACATCCATACATACCGTCTTACACAAATTATGCCCATTATGGTCGAGTCTTACATAGGTAAAGCCACAAGGGCTGAATACCAAATAAACTAAAGCAGCGGAAATCTTCGTCGACAAGTAGAACCCATGCCATCTACCTTAACCCTACAGGCATTCTGACTGGGAAACGTCCTAGTTCGCATGTTCGTCTCCAAAGAACTCTTCTTCAAACTCCTGTTCTTCCATGCCTTGCCAATTAAATAACCAGTGGCAAGCCAATGAGTACTTTGAATGTACTCGCAAGCAACCCATGATTGGGACAGGGCACAATAATGCAATGATATAGCACTAAGTAGGTAGTTTGCAAAAAGCTACTTTTGAGGGCAATGACATGATCTGTCAACATGTAAAGTATGCATCACGAGAGTACAGGTATCCATATGAACAAGTTACAGATATCAACATAAGTGGAGTTGGACACCAATCCAACTTGATCATCGTGTCAAGCCATTTAACTTAACCCGATTAGTTTTATCAACACACACACACGGTTTGAAACTTTGGACGTAGTTTAAGCAGCACCGCCCAACTGTCCTTGACCATGGACACGGCTATTTGAATAGTTTTACACTCTGCAGAGGCTGCACACTTTACCCACAAGATCCGGGGAACTTCCGTGTCATCCACGACCCGCGGTACCTCAAGTACCCGGGGTAAGCACCCGATCACTATCTTTCCCTAGACGACACTAACATAGAGTCCACTCGATTGGTAGTAACCCCCGTGCCCAACATTTCACATCTTAAAATTGTGGAGCCTCGCTCCCATATTCATCACATACCACAAGCACGGGGTACCAACGGTGTGTCCGGTGCCCTGCGAAGACAGTCATGGCCGCCCTACCTGGCACGACCCCGTCCCGAGAGAGAGCACCAACTCTCCCCCATCACTAGTAATGCGGGCTCCAAGCTAGTATCGGCCTAGGTAATCAATAATGCCCTTTCCCATATAAGGGTAGAGTGGTTGCGCATGTAAGGTTGGGACAGTCGACAAATCTTAAATCTAATCCATTTTCGAAAACACTCCCACACAACTTGCTCCGGTACACCACTTCTTTATCAAGTGGTAACCTAGCTCACCATCTCCCTCGGGCATTAGTGGCACCCACTGGGGCTGTTTGCAAGTATGTCAAACCACACTTGTTTCTTTCCATGCATAACCCTGACCCACTTGCGTAGCATCTACTTTAGCATCCTATCTACTCCCACCGGCATAACCCTCATAAGGAGGTAGGGTCATGCACAATGCAAGTATCAGCGAGGAAGTAACAGAGGCAACCCATCAAGGTGGTTACCACCTCATCATGATTCTGTTGCAACAACAATATGGTGTTATATGACATGCATAAAAAGGGTTTCATAGACATGGTCAAAGGGCTGCTTGCCTTGGTTGGCTTGGTCTTCAAAGTCTTCAGGCCCTTCTCCTTCTTCTTCTCCAACTACTTCGTCAAACACGGGATCTAATCGTCGCAAGAAAACAACGGAAAAATAAGACAATAATAAAAACAGAAAAGTCAAAGTGCTGAGAAAAATGTCAACTTATTTTTGTAAAATACTAGGAGGAAAACTAAGAAGGGGAAAAATTCTTAGTTTTGGATTTGGAGTGAGGGGGACAGACTAGTGGATTTTCAAACAGAGATTTTATTGTTCAAATTTGAATTTAAATTTGAACAGTGCAGAAAAGTGTAATGGATGTGTATGAAAGTTACACCAATAAATAGGTGGGATTATTCTAAGATTTTAGGAGTTGGAATTATTGCATTTGGATAAATAGTTCATCCTGTGAAATTTTTGGAAAAGTGACAGAAAAAGAAAAGGAAAAAGGCCACTGTGCAACTGGGCCAGAACAGCCGCAGTGCACAGGCCCAGAGGCGATTCGGCCCAGGCGAGACGAGCGGCGCACGCGCGCCATATTTCAAACCTGACGGGCGGGGCCCAGCGTCAGAGAGAGAGAGCGGGGGCAAGGGAGAGGAGAGGATGACAGGTGGGCTCCACCGGTCATCTCTAACCTCGCAGCAGAGGGGACGGCGAGCTCACCGGCGACGCTACAGGGCACGGCAGGTCGAGCGGGTGGCACCGTTGGACTCAGGGGGACGTCGCCGTTCGGGTGGTGGTGGAGATGGTCGCCGGAGCAGCCTGGTTCGCCGGCGACGAGGTCTCGCGGCGTAGATGCTTCGGGCGTCGATGGTTCCGGCCGTTCCCGGCTGCAAAAACAGTGGGGAAGAGAGGGGAAAGGGTCACCGACGCCGTGCGGTTCTAGATCGAGAGAAAACAGGGGAGGAGGCCTGTACCGCGTGGACGCCGACGAGCCGAGGCGGCGGAGGTCGAGCTCGATCTCGAGCTCGGGTGGCTCTGGAGACAAATGGATGGATCTGGAGGTAGATTGGGAGTGTGGGAGAGCGACAGGAAGCGAGAGAGAGGCTCGGGGTCGCCTTATATAGGCTGGCCGAGGTCCACCATAGGCGCGGCCTACGGGTGCCCGCGAGATCGGCTCGGGTGGCCGTTAGAGAGGGAATGGAGGGCTCGGGGGTTTTCGTGGGAGTGGTCTAGCGTGCCAGGGAGATAGAGGAGGAGCGTGACGAGCTGCAGGCGGGCCACAGGGGCGGCGCGAGCATTGGCCGAGCGGGGCGGCGTTCTGGCGCGAGCTGCAGGAGAGAGAGGAGGGCGCGGGAGCAAGTGGGCGGCCTGCTGCGTGGAGCGGACGTCGAGGGCCATCGACTGGCGCGCGGGGGAGGCTCGAGGTGACCGGGAGACGCGGCGTCAACGGTCGGGTGCCCTGCCAGGCGCTCCAGAGCGCGACTTTGGCCGGCGTCCGCGCGTGCCCACTCGCGTCTGGCAGCTGCAGGGGGCATGGGCAAAAGTTGGGGAGAGCCTTGGATGCTCTGGAAGGCTGAGAGGAGAGAAGGAGGCTGAGAGAGAGAGAGGAATCCACTGTCCAGAGAAGAAAAACGGGGTTCTCCCCCCTTCTTCATTGCTTCCTTGGGTAGAAAAGCATCCAGGTGCTAGAGGGGGACTAGGTGGGGTTGTGGTAAAAAGTGGATCTCATGGAGATTAGTGGAAGGAGCCCAAACATGGTTTTTAGTTAACATGCAGAAGGTGTTTGATATGATTTTGGGGTACTTTCACTAAGTTCCTTCTTGTGCCACTTGGCAGGGGTGTTTGTCATGACAAAATGACAGGGTAGAAGGAAGATGAGCTCATTTGGAAGAGTTTGCTAATGTAACTTTGGCAAACCCTAGAAATTAGCAGAAATGAACTTGTGTAGATCTAGTTGAGCAAATCACCTCTCCTTGATGCACCACTTAGTGTAGAGGCCTCATTTGGTCATGTGAACATGATCACAAAAGTTGGGGTCAAGGAGAGAAAGTTGGTAGTATAAAGTTGTTCAAATTTGATTCTAGTCAGAGAGGGTCTTGGGGCACTTTGGTGAACCAAACTGACCTTAATTGAGATGAGGCTTTGCAAGATGATCACAATATGCATTTGTGACTTCTGGATTTTCCTTGGATTTTTATGAAAATATTTCCTGTAGAAACATTTCAAATCTTTGAAATGGGCAGAAATGGTTTTGGGAGGTTTTGTCCAATATTTTGAACATGACCATGTGTTGAAACTCTTATATATGGAAAATATATGTCCACAGAGTTTCCCTGATTTTTGTCATATATTTTTGAAACAATAAAATAATTTTTCCCTATTAAAGACCATTTCTGGCCTTAAGAAAAAGCTTTTAAATAAAATAGGAAAATAACTTTTAAAATTATATTTTTGTGATTTATGGGAATCCTATATCTAATAGGTTTCAAATATACTCTTTGAAATATTTTTCATACCCCAAATCAAGTACTTGTAGTGCAAACCTCAATTCAGGGGTTTTTGGAAAACTAATTTTTGAAAATACTATTTGGCCAAATTATTTTTGTAATAAAATACTATACTGTTCCATACACATGGCATGATCATTGGGCAGAAGTTTGGGGCAATGAGATGAAGTATATAAGGTGGAGTTGTGTTGGCTTTAAAGAGCACTTGAAAATCACAGAGAGAAAACCAACTCCAAATAAAAAGCCAAATAATGCAAAAGTTTTTGTTGGTCCAAATTTCATGCTTTAATAATGCAAATGACATGTTACAAAATGCAGGGTGTGACAGACCTACCCCCCTTACAAGAATCTCGTCCCCGAGATTCCTAAACTAGGCTGATAAAGAGATCGGGAAACTCGGTTCTAAGGTAGTCTTCACGTTCCTAGGTTGCTTCTGCTTCAGTGTGTTGCTCCACTGGACCTTGAAGTACTTGATGGTGGGGCTTCGAGTGCGTCGCTTAGCCTCGTCCAAAATGCAGATGGGCCTCTCACGGTAGGTCAAATTAGGCTGAAGGTCAATGGCTTGGTGATCGACGTCCTTGTAAAGATCGGGCTTGTCTGGAACTTGGAGACACTTCCGAAGTTGTGACACGTGGAATACGTTGTGCACATCAGATAGTTCAGGTGGCAGTTCCAACTGGTAAGCCACTTCTCCGCGTCGTGCGGTGATCTTGAAGGGGCCGATAAATCTTGGTGCGAGCTTCCCCTTAACGTGGAAACGCTTGGTTCCCTTAAGAGGAGTTACACGCAGGTATACATGGTCTCCGACTTGGAGGTCTACTTGTCGGCGACGAGTGTCAGCATAGCTCTTCTGTCTTGACTTGGCGGTCTTCAATCGCTCTCTGACTAGCTGAACTTGCTCTTCTGCTTCACGGAGGATATCGGCCCCAAATACTAGCCCTTCTCCGGTTTCTGACCAATTGAGGGGTGTGCGGCACTTCCGTCCGTATAACACCTCAAATGGTGCCATCTGAAGGCTTGACTGATAACTATTGTTATAGGAGAATTCTACATAAGGGAGGCAATCTTCCCACTTAGCTCCATATGCTAAGACACAGGCTCGGAGCATGTCTTCGAGTATCTGATTCACTCGCTCTGTCTGACCTTTGGTCTGTGGGTGGAAAGCAGTGCTGAAGGACAATTTGGTTCCCATAGCCTCTTGGAACTTCTTCCAGAACCTTGAGGTAAACTGGGTCCCTCGATTGGACACGATCTCATTAGGAACACCATGAAAGCTTACAATTCTATTGATGTAAAGGGTTGCCAGCTGGTTGCCATCATAGGTAGTCTTGATAGGAATGAAATGGGCTACTTTGGTCAAATGATCGACTATGACCCAGATGGAGTCATGCCCCTTGCTTGACCTGGGTAATCCGGTGATGAAGTCCATTCCAACTTTATCCCATTTCCACTCGGGAACCTTGAGTGGTTGCAGCAATCCAGCAGGTCGCTGATATTCAGCCTTGACCCTTTGGCATACATCACACTTTGCAACATAGGTGGCAATCTCTCTTTTCATCCCGTGCCACCAAAATCTTTCCTTCAGGTCTTGATACATCTTGGTCCCTCCAGGATGGATGGAATACAGGGTGTCATGAGCTTCTTGCAAGATCAAGTTCTTGAGCTCAACCTTGTTGGGTACGCAAATGCGATTCCTGAACCACAAAATTCCTTGCTCATCCTCTGATAATCCTGGGGCCTTACATGCCTTGATCTTCCTCTTGATGCCTTCAATACTCTCGTCTCCCTTCTGAGCTTCCTTAACATCATCCATCAGGGTAGGCTTGACTTCGAGGTTGGCCAAGAATCCTGGTGCAACCAGTTCCAACCCGAAGCTTTCAAGTTCCTTATACAAGGCGGGTAGCTTTTCCTTAAGCATAGCATTCAAGGAACAAGCCTTTCTGCTTAATGCATCTGCTACCACATTAGCCTTTCCAGGGTGGTATTGAACACTGAGATCATAATCCTTGATCAATTCTTGCCATCTTCTCTGCCTCATGTTCAATTCCTTCTGAGTGAAAATATACTTCAGACTTTTGTGATCCGTGTATATCTCACACCGCTTCCCTAGGAGGTAATGCCGCCATGTTTTCAGGGCATGAACTATAGCTGCCAACTCGAGGTCATGAGTAGCATAGTTCTCTTCGTGAGGACGTAGCTGTCTGGACAGATACGCTACGACTCTTCCTTCTTGCATAAGAACACCTCCAAGCCCTACTCTCAACGCATCACAATATATCACAAATTCTTTGTGAATATCAGGTGTGGCCAGAACTGGGGCGGTGGTCAATCTCTTCTTCAGCTCCTGGAAGCTTTCTTCGCACTTCGGCGTCCATTCAAACTTCTTGTCCTTCTTCAAGAGCTGGGTCATGGGTCAGGCAATGCTTGAGAATCCTTTAACGAACTTGCGGTAATATCCCGTGAGTCCGAGGAAGCTTCTAACTTCCTTCACATTGCTCGGGGTTTGCCATTCAGTCATGGCTTGGATCTTGGTGGGATCCACTGACAATCCTTCGGCAGTCAACTTATGACCCAAGAATCCAACCTCATGCAGCCAAAATTCGCACTTGCTGAACTTGGCGTACAGTTGGTGCTCTCGAAGCTTGTCTAGGACCATCCTCAAGTGTTGCTCGTGCTCTTCTTCCGTCTTCGAGAAGACAAGAATGTCATCAATGAAGACGACAACAAACTTGTCCAAATATTCCATGAAGACCTTATTCATGAGATACATGAAGTAAGCTGGGGCATTGGTCAATCCAAAGGACATGACCGTGCACTCATACAGGCCGTATCTGGTTACAAATGCCGTCTTCGGAATATCTTGGGGTATGATTTTCAGCTGGTAGTACCCAGATCTAAGGTCGATCTTGGAGAACACCTTGGCCCCATTGAGTTGATCAAACAGATCTTCAATCTTGGGAAGTGGATACTTGTTCTTGATTGTAACTTCATTGAGGGAACAATAGTCAATGCATAAGCGGATAGTACCGTCCTTCTTTGCCACAAACAGAACAGGTGATCCCCAAGGAGAGGCACTAGGGCGGATAAATCCCTTCCTCAACTGATCTTCCAGTTGCTTCTTCAACTCTGCTAACTCTTCCGATCCCATTCTATAAGGCTTTCTATAGATAGGTCCTGCTCCGGGTATGAGCTCGATGATGAACTCAATGTCTCGGTCAGGAGGCATTCCGGGTAGCTCATCAGGAAAGACATCGGGGTATTCGCATACTACCGGCACTTGCTCCAATCCAACTTCAGTCAGACAGTTGACTTGGGTGGCCTGAGCAGAGGAGGGGTTGGAGGCAAATTTAACTTCGACTCCTAGGTCATTGGTCATAGTGACAGTTCGGTTGGCACAATCTAACAACCCTTGGTGCTTGATGAGCCAATCCATTCCTAAGATCACATCCAAGCCTTGCGATCTTAAGATGATAAGGTCTGCTAGGAAATCTACCCCGTTAATGACGATCCCGACTCCCTTACAGCCTATCTTGGCTCTCATCTCAGCTCCGGGGGTTTGTACCACCATAGGGTTATTCAGGGGTGTAGGGGTCATGCCACTTTTTAATGCAAACTGTTGGGTGACAAATGAATGCATGGCTCCAGAATCAAACAAGACAGTTGCAGGTGCTGAGTTAACAAGGAACGTACCCAGTACGACGTCCGGGTCTTCCGGGGCTTCTTCTACAGTGACATGATTCACACGACCCTTGCCATTGTTGGGCGGGTTGCGGGGAGCTTGGTTCCTTGGTGGCATCCCGCGGCCTGGTACGGGGTTCTGTGCATTGGGGCGTGGGGCGTCGGGCTTCTTGTTGGGGCAATTCTTGGAGTAGTGTCCTGGCTGACCACATCCAAAGCAAGTGACTTGATTGGGGTTGCTGCTCTTGTCGGCATTGTTATAGGGGTTGTTGTAAGCTGGCCTGGGGTTGGCGTACTGCTGAGCCTGATAATTGGTGCGGGGTGCAGGGGCTCTTGGTTGCTGATAGGTTGGCTTGACCGGGGCTGGCTGCCACGGGCGAGGCTTCTCGTTGCTGGAGCTGCCCTTGCTGATCATCTTGCGCTTACGGGTATCATCCAAAGCACGTCGCTTGTCCTCAAGCATGAGTGCCTTGTTCACCAGATCAGGAAAGGTTGGGCAGTCACACACAACAAGCGAGTACTGCAGAGTCTGGTTAAGGCCTTCCATGAAGCGCTCTCTTTTGGCAGCATCAGTGCTGACATCCTCAGGAGCATACCTTGACAGAACACTGAACTTCTGCATGTACTCCTTGACAGTACTACTTCCTTGCTTCAGGGCTCGGAACTCACGCTTCTTGATGGCCATGATTCCGGAAGGAATATGGGCCTTGCGGAATTCTGTCTTGAAGTCATTCCAAATGATGTTTTGCCCAGCATGCATGACCTTGAATCCATCCCACCAAGCTCTGGCAGTTCCCCCGAGACAGTGGGCAGCATATGCCACCCTCTCGCGGTCTTCAGTGCAGCCGACTAGTTCCAACAGATCCTCAATGGTGCAGACCCAGTCGTCTGCATCCAGGGGTTCAGCAGTCTCGACGAAGGTAGGTGGTGCATGCTTCTTGAACTCTGCCAAGTTAGAACGTCCATTGCCGTTCCCCGTCGGCTGGCGGTTGACGGCTTGGGCAATCATTTGGAGGGCTGCAGTGTTGGCTTGGCGTTCCTCTCGGAAGGCTTGGAGAAGCTGAGCCATGTCCATGTTTGGAGGTGGTGGCGGTGGTGGAGCTTGTCCTTGGGTATGGTCCTGACTGGCTCCTGCTCCAGCTTCTTGCTGCTGAGTAGAGGCACCAGTACGTGTTACAACAGGCATCCTGTTGGAGCGGTCAAGGTCTCATGATTGGGAAAGATAAGGGAAAGCAATATAGATGGGATGCCTAGTAAGGGGGTGGGCGTGACACAATTTTAAGTTAAGCAAGGGCCAGAAGGGCCAAACTCATGCATTAAAACCAAATGGGGGATGTAGTCGTTTACAAGTTCCCGAAGGGAAGGTACGACTTCCATCAAAACGAGTTGAAAGCAAACACAACATGGTTTCATTTGAACCATTACATGGACTCGACTTCGCATAAGGGGTACACGACCTATCCTACCTTAAGGGTTACGGACTGGCCTATCCTAGTCCTGAACGGTGTCTAAGTGGTGGAATGCTCGGTTGCGTATTCCGGCTCCTCTGGGTCTTCCTCCTCATCTTCATCTGTCTCAGTTTCTTCGTCACTTGAGGGAGTGGGGGAGTGGAGGAGCTGAACACGGCGCTGCTTCGCCGGTGGCACCATGAAGAGGTTGCAATATTCCTTCGCCGTCATACAGCGTGGCCGAGATGATCCCTTGGCATGCGTAGCCTGTGGGGGTCGCCCGCCTCAATAGGCAACAACGGGCTGTCCAGGGGGAGCACCATCCTTCTTGATCCTGTCCACCTTTGTCTGAGCTAGGCGGAGGAGTTCCTTGGTCTCATGGAGTTCCCTCCGAAGCTCCATCGACTCCGAGGCCGAGTGTTGTGCAAGGCTGTCAGCACACAAGCTGAAGTAGGTCTGGAAACGGAGGGGAAGCCCCTCGTCCATGGCTGGAGCTGGTGCGCTGCTCTCGTCATCACCCTCCTTACGATAAGGCAGGTAACGAGTGGCTGGCTCACTTGCCATCTCTAGCAGAAGATCTTGAAGGCGAGTCGGCGCCTTGAGTGCAGCAGTCTCAACGGCAAGAAGCAGGGTCGCCATCTGGGGTCCTTCAAAGAACCAGCTTGTCGGAGAGTCGTTCGTCCTCATGACTACCTCCACGTGATACTCCTTCTTGCTGCTGTCGATCCAGTGCTCGTGATAGGAGAAGGTGGGGGCTCGAGTGAACTGGCACTTCTTGAGGCTATCCTCAAGAAGCACGGAAAAGCCAGTGGTCAGGAAGTCCTCGGGTACGACGGCCATCTACAAAAGTGGAAGGGGAAGGGTCAATAGAGGAAAGGTGACCTATGTTTGGGACATTTTTAGAAAACTTAGGTATATAGGTAATTTTGTAGATAGTCTCACCCTAACTAACGTCCACGCTAACTAAGGCTTCCTACAGTCAGGATGGCTTTGATACCAGCTCTGTGGGGACCCCGACTCGTAAGTCGTGATCACCGAATGCACGTGTACAGTGATCCCATAGATCAATGCTCACTGAACACACAGAAGCTGAATAACAAGAGTCTTACATCCATACATACCGTCTTACACAAATTATGACCATTATGGTCGAGTCTTACATAGGTAAAGCCACAAGGGCTGAATACCAAATAAACTAAAGCAGCGGAAATCTTCGTCGATAAGTAGAACCCATGCCATCTGCCTTAACCCTACAGGCATTCTGACTGGGAAACGTCCTAGTTCGCATGTTCGTCTCCAAAGAACTCTTCTTCGAACTCCTGTTCTTCCATGCCTGGCCAATTAAATAACCAGTGGCAAGCCAATGAGTACTTTGAATGTACTCGCAAGCAACCCATGATTGGGACAGGGCACAATAATGCAATGATATAGACTAAGTAGGTAGTTTGTAGAAAGCTAGTTTTGAGGGCAATGACATGATCTGTCAACATGTAAAGTATGCATCACGAGAGTACAGGTATCCGTATGAACAAGTTAAAGATATCAACATAAGTGGAGTTGGACACCAATCCAACTTGATCATCGTGTCAAGCCATTTAACTTAACCTGGTTAGTTTTATCAACACACACACACGGTTTGAAACTTTGGACGTAGTTTAAGCAGCACCGCCCAACTGTCCTTGACCGTGGACACGGCTATTCGAATAGTTTTACACTCTGCAGAGGCTGCACACTTTACCCACAAGATCCGGGGAACTTCCGTGTCATCCACGACCCGCGGTACCTCAAGTACCTGGGGTAAGCACCCGATCACTATCTTTCCCTAGACGACACTAACATAGAGTCCACTCGATTGGTAGTAACCCCCGTGCCCAACATTTCACATCTTAAAATTGTGGAGCCTCGCTCCCATATTCATCACATACCACAAGCACGGGGTACCAACGGTGTGTCCGGTGCCCTGTGAAGACAGCCATGGCCGCCCTACCTGGCACGACCCCGTCCTGAGAGAGAGCACCAACTCTCCCCCGTCACTAGTAATGCGGGCTCCAAGCTAGTATCGGCCTAGGTAATCAATAATGCCCTTTCCCATATAAGGGTAGAGTGGTTGCGCATGTAAGGTTGGGACAGTCGACAAATCTTAAATCTAATCCATTTTCGAAAACACTCCCACACAACTTGCTCCGGTACACCACTTCTTTATCAAGTGGTAACCTAGCTCACTATCTCCCTCGGGCATTAGTGGCACCCACTGGGGCTGTTTGCAAGTATGTCAAACCACACTTGTTTCTTTCCATGCATAACCCTGATCCACTTGCGTAGCATCTACTTTAGCATCCTATCTACTCCCACCGGCATAACCCTCATAAGGAGGTAGGGTCATGCACAATGCAAGTATCAGCGAGGAAGTAACGGAGGCAACCCATCAAGGTGGTTACCACCTCATCATGATTCCATTGCAACAACAATATGGTGCTATATGACATGCATAAAAGGGTTTCATAGACATGGTCAAAGGGCTGCTTGCCTTGGTTGGCTTGGTCTTCAAAGTCTTCAGGCCCTTCTCCTTCTTCTCCAACTACTTCGTCAAACACGGGATCTAATCGTCGCAAGAAAACAACGGAAAAATAAGACAATAATAAAAACAGAAAAGTCAAAGTGCTGAGAAAAATGTCAACTTATTTTTGTAAAATACTAGGAGGAAAACTAAGAAGGGGAAAATTCTTAGTTTTGGATTTGGAGTGAGGGGGACAGACTAGTGGATTTTCAAACAGAGATTTTATTGTTCAAATTTGAATTTAAATTTGAACAGTGCAGAAAAGTGTAATGGATGTGTATGAAAGTTACACCAATAAACAGGTGGGATTATTCTAAGATTTTAGGAGTTGGAATTATTGCATTTGGATAAATAGTTCATCCTGTGAAATTTTTGGAAAAGTGACAGAAAAAGAAAAGGAAAAAGGCCACTGTGCAACTGGGCCAGAACAGCCGCAGTGCACAGGCCCAGAGGCGATTCGGCCCAGGCGAGACGAGCGGCGCGCGCGCCAGATTTCAAACCTGACGGGCGGGGCCCAGCGTCAGAGAGAGAGAGCGGGGGCAAGGGAGAGGAGAGGATGACAGGTGGGCTCCACCGGTCATCTCTAACCTCGCAGCAGAGGGGACGGCGAGCTCACCGGCGACGCTACAGGGCACGGCAGGTCGAGCGGGTGGCACCGTTGGACTCAAGGGGACGTCACCGTTCGGGTGGTGGTGGAGATGGTCGCCGGAGCAGCCTGGCTCGCCGGTGACGAGGTCTCGCGGCGGAGATGCTTCGGGCGTCGATGGTTCCGGCCGTTCCCGGCTGCAAAAAGAGTGGGGAAGAGAGGGGAAAGGGTCAGCGATGCCGTGTGGTTCCAGATCGAGAGAAAACAGGGGGGAGGAGGCGTGTACCGCGTGGACGCCGACGAGCCGAGGCGGCGGAGGTCGAGCTCGATCTCGAGCTCGGGTGGCTCTGGAGACAAATGGATGGATCGGGAGGTAGATTGGAGTGTGGGAGAGCGACAGGAAGCGAGAGAGAGGCTCGGGGTCGCCTTATATAGGCTGGCCGAGGTCCACCATAGGCGCGTCCTACGGGTGCCCGCGAGATCGGCTCGGGTGGCCGTTAGAGAGGGAATGGAGGGCTCGGGGGTGTTCGTGGGAGTGGTCTAGCGTGCCAGGGAGATAGAGGAGGAGCGTGACGAGCTGCAGGCGGGCCACAGGGGCGGCGCGAGCATTGGCCGAGCGGGGCGGCGTTCTGGCGCGAGCTGCAGGAGAGAGAGGAGGGCGCGGGAGCAAGTGGGCGGCCTGCTGGCGTGGAGCAGACGTCGAGGGCCATCGACTGGCGCGCGGGGGAGGCTCGAGGTGACCGGGAGACGCGGCGTCAACGGTCGGGTGCCCTACCAGGCGCTCCAGAGCGCGACTTTGGCCGGCATCCACGGCTTTCCCGCGTCCGCGCGCGCCCACTCGTGTCTGGCAGGTGCAGGGGGCATGGGCAAAAGCTGGGGAGAGCCTTGGATGCTCTGGAAGGCTGAGAGGAGAGAAGGAGGCTGAGAGAGAGAGAGGAATCCACTGTCCAGAGAAGAAAAATGGGGTTCTCCCCCCTTCATCATTGCTTCCTCGGGCAGAAAAGCATCCAGGTGCTAGAGGGGGACTAGGTGGGGTTGTGGTAAAAAGTGGAGCTCATGGAGATTAGTGGAAGGAGCCCAAACAGGGTTTTTAGTTAACATGCAGAAGGTGTTTGACATGATTTTGGGGTACTTTCACTAAGTTCCTTCTTGTGCCACTTGGCAGGGGTGTTTGTCATGATGAAATGATAGGGTAGAAGGAAGTTGAGCTCATTTGGAATGTAACTTTGGCAAACCCTAGAAATTAGCAGAAATGAACTTGTGTAGATCTAGTTGAGCAAATCACCTCTCCTTGATGCACCACTTAGTGTAGAGGCCTCATTTGGTCATGTGAACATGATCACAAAAGTTGGGGTCAAGGAGAGAAAGTTGGTAGTACAAAGTTGTTCAAATTTGATTCTGGTCAGAGAGGGTTTTGGGGCACTTTGGTGAACCAAACTGACCTTAATTGAGATGAGGCTTTGCAAGGTAATCACAATATGCATTTGTGACTTGCTGGATTTTCCTTGGATTTTTATGAAAATATTTCCTGTAGAAATATTTCAAATCTTTGAAATGGGCAGAAATGGTTTTGGGTGGTTTTGTCCAATATTTTGAACATGACCATGTGTTGAAACTCTTGTATATGCAAAATATATGTCCACAGAGTTTCCCTGATTTTTGTCATATATTTTTGAAACAATAAAATAATTTTTCCCTATTAAAGACCATTTCTGGCCTTAAGAAAAATCTTTTAAATAAAATAGGAAAATAACTTTTAAAATTATATTTTTGTGATTTATGGGAATCCTATATCTAATAGGTTTCAAATATACTCTTTGAAATATTTTTCATACCCCAAATCAAGTACTTGTAGTGCAAACCTCAATTCAGGGGTTTTTGGAAAACTAATTTTTGAAAATACTATTTGGCCAAATTATTTTTGTAATAAAATACTATAATGTTCCATACACATGGCATGATCATTGGGCAGAAGTTTGGGGCAATGAGATGAAGTATATAAGGTGGAGTTGTGTTGGCTTTAAAGAGCACTTAAAAATCACAGAGAGAAAACCAACTCCAAATAAAAAGCCAAATAATGCAAAAGTTTTTGTTGGTCCAAATTTGATGCTTTAATAATGCAAATGACATGTTACAAAATGCAGGGTGTGACAGGAAAAGAACTCATCCAAGATTTTTTCAATTGTGTGGGAAATCTAAGTCTTGATGATGCTCCTATACTTAGAACCACTAGATCTTATGTGGTTGCTATTTCAGCACTAGTTCTGAAACTTGAAAGTAAATTTATCCGTACTCATCCTACTTTGCAAAGATTGTTTTCTGAGCTTCGCGCTATAAAGAATCCCAAGGCTAGGAAGTTGGCCACTCTTGTTCTTATGAATGAATTTGACTACATAATATGGGAAGCTAGGGAAATCTTTGATTTTTATGGTATGAATCATGTAAAGCCCGTGATAGATGAAATTCTTTACAATAGCGATTATGCTTTACGACATTTTCTTGGGGATAATAAAATCTTTGATGAAAATCTTAAAAAGGAAGTCCCCATCTTAGATATAATCCAACAAGTTTTCAATAATGTTAATCAACATTACTCTTGGATTGTTGCCGGAAATCAAAGGGGTTATGATGTTAAGCAACTTAATAGTGCTAAGGTTGCTATGGATAATATGTTTTATGTTGTTTTTACAAAACCCCATAATGAAAACACCTCTAAGGAGACAAAGAAGAAAGATGACAAAACTTAGATCCTTGCTTTATGCCTAGCTAAGGGCGTAAAACTATAGCGCTTGTTCGGAGGCAAACCAACGAATAAAATTTATTTTTGCTTTTTGCTTTCTTTTTTTGAGTGTTAGTACAACTATGCTACTGTTATGATTGTGTTTTTTTTGTTTAATTAGTGTTTGTGCCAAGTAAAGCCTTTAGATCTTCTTGGCTGATGGTTGTTCGATCTTGCTGAAAAATAGAAACTTTTGCGCTCACGAAAACAATTCTCACTTTTAACCAGAGCGTGATAAAAATACCAATTCTTTTTGCAGAAGATTAATATACAAATTACTCAGGTTTTCCTAATTTCTCAAGATTTTTGGAGATTCATAAGTATTCGAAATATCCAGATTACTACAGACTGTTCTGATTTTGACAGATTCTGTTGTCTTTGCATTGTGCGCTTGTTTTGATTATTCTATGGTTTTCTTTGATGAGTTTTTGCCATACAAAAGTTGGAATACAGTAGATATAATGCAAGAATAAAATATGAATCGGTTTGCTACAATACTTATAGTAGTGATTTGATTTCTTATACTAACAGATCTCACGAAGGTTTTGTTGAGTTTTGTGTGATTGAAGTTTTCAAGTTTTAGGTTATCTTAAGATGGATGAAGGAATAAGGAGTAAGAAGAGCCTAAGCTTGGGGATGCCCCGACATCCCAAGCTATTATCCAAAGAGATCAAGCAACTAAGCTTGGGGATGCCCCGACATCCC
Source organism: Triticum aestivum (assembly GCF_018294505.1). Taxonomy (NCBI): domain Eukaryota; kingdom Viridiplantae; phylum Streptophyta; class Magnoliopsida; order Poales; family Poaceae; genus Triticum; species Triticum aestivum. The sequence continues at coordinate 156,729,397 of NC_057796.1, read as the reverse complement.
AAGCTATTATCCAAAGAGATCAAGCAACTAAGCTTGGGGATGCCCCGAGTGGCATCCCCTCTTTCTTCTAACGACCATCGGTATTTTACTCGAAGCTATATTTTTATTCGTCACATACTATGTGTTTTGCTTGGAGCATCTTGTATGATATGAGTCTTTGCTTGTTTTATTTTGTGTTTTTAGTCTTGATTCCTTGCTGGACACACCTATTTGAGAGATCCAAAATTATGCCATGACATGTTAGAATTGCTCTCTATGCTTCACTTAAATTTTTATGAGCTATGGATTGGCTCTAGTGCTTCACTTATATCTTTTTGATCATGATGTGCTTTAGTATTTTTGAAGATGTCCTATCTTGCTTCACTTAGATTTATTTGAGAATTAGTAAAATTTTCAAGAAATTCTCTCTTGCTTCACTTAAATTAATTTGAGAGAAAGAAAAATTATGCTCATGATCTTCACTTATATTAGTTTGAGCTTGTCAAAAGCAACATATGAAAATTAGTTCCAAAGTGATAGATATCAAAGACGGATATAATAAAAACTTTTATGAAGATCATTGGACAAAATAAACTTGATTCTGAGTAATAGTTTTGAGATATGATGATGTGATATGTGAGTCATCTGGATGAGTAATTATGCTTTAGTAAGAATATTGGTGTTAAGGTTTGTGATTCCCTATGCAAGCACGAAAGTCAATAAGTATGCAATGAAATTATATCCTACTTGTGGTGCATTATTCGATGTTAATTATGCTTAATGCTCACTTATGAGATTATTTGTTTCTTGGTTGGTCGCTTCTCAATCTTTTGCTAGCCTTCATTCTGCACTAAGTATGATCACTACTTGTGCATCCAAAATACTTTAAACCAGTTTTGCCACATGAGTCCGCTATACCTACCTATATGCGGTAATCTTTTGCCGTTCTAAGCAAATTTGTATGTGCCATCTGATGTGACAGCGGCCACATCACTGATAACCCACAAGTATAGGGGATCGCAACAGTTTTCGAGGGTAGAGTATTCAACCCAAATTTATTGATTTGGCACAAGGGGAGCTAAAGAATATTCTCAAGTATTAGCAGTTGAGTTGTCAATTCAACCACACCTGGATAACTTACTATCTGCAGCAAAGTATTTAGTAGCAAAGTAGTATGATAGTAATGGTAACCGTAGCAGAAGTAATATTTTTGGGTTTTGTAGTGATTGTAACAGTAGCAACGGAAAAGTAAATAAGTGAAGAACAATATGTGAAAAGCTCGTAGGCATTGGATCGGTGATGGAGAATTATGCCGGATGCGGTTCATCATGTAACAGTCATAACATAGGGTGACACAGAACTAGCTCCAATTCATCAATGTAATGTAGGCATGTATTCCGAATATAGTCATACGTGCTTATGGAAAAGAACTTGCATGACATCTTTTGTCCTACCCTCCCGTGGCAGCGGGGTCCAAATGGAAACTAAGGGATATTAAGGCCTCATTTTAATAGAGTACCGGACCAAAGCATTAACACATAGTGAATACATGAACTCCTCAAACTATGGTCATCACCGGGAGTGGTCCCGGTTATTGTCACTTCGGAGTTGCCGGATCATAACACATAGTAGGTGACTATTGACTTGCAAGATAGGATCAAGAACTCACATATATTGATGAAAACATAATAGGTTCAGATCTGAAATCATGGCACTCGGACTCTAGTGACAAGCATTAAGCATAGCAAAGTCATAGCAACATCAATCTCAGAACATAGTGGATACTAGGGATCAAACCCTAACAAAACTAACTCGATTACATGATAAATCTCATCCAACCCATCACCATCCAGCAAGCCTACGATGGAATTACTCACGCACGGCGGTGAGCATCATGAAATTGGTGATGGAGGATGGTTGATGATGACGATGGCGATGGATTCCCCTCTCCGGAGCCCCGAACGGACTCCAGATCAGCCCTCCGGAGAGAGTTTAGGGCTTGGCGGCGGCTCCGTATCGTAAAACGTGATGAATCCTTCTCTCTGATTTTTTTCTCCCCGAACACGAATATATGGAGTTGGAGTTGAGGTCGGTGGAGCTCCAGGGAGCCCACGAGGCAGGGGGCGCGCCCCCCACCCTCGTGGAAAGGGTGTGGGCCCCCTGGCCTTGATTCTTTCGCTGGTATTTTTTATTATGTCCAAAAATAATCTCCGTGAAGTTTTAGGTCATTCCGAGAACTTTTGTTTCTGCACAAAGATAACACCATGTCAATTCTGCTGAAAACAGCGTCGGTCTGGGTTAGTTCCATTCAAATCATGCAAGTTAGAGTCGAAAACAAGGGCAAAAGTGTTTGGAAAAGTAGATACGATGGATACGTATCAATCACCATCTCTAATTTTCAAAATAAATTTCTCTTTTGTGTGCTCGTATCGCTCACGAGGCGGTGAGGAGTGGCTAATATTTTCCATGCTAGATGTGTTATTCTCACGATGAGTGTTTATTCACTTGTCATTGCACGAGAGTAAGGCAAAGGTATTAGGGATGCCCAGTGCCGAATGAAAAATGAATTTACTTATGTTGTCAAATAATAAATTCCTTGTAAAGTGTGGTATGGAAGGCACCCGTGGATATGGTTAGCCATGGAAAGTGAAAGTATGGTTGAAAAGGGAATAAACTTTATTTTGTATTTGGGAAACGCCTATGATATATCTAGCATGGAAAGTGTTGGGAACTCTAAGTCGTTTTCGTTGGTGGGAAAAGTATGCCTCTCAAAATGTTTTTATCTCTAAATGACCGCTTTGAGCTCTAGCACCTCTACAAATCCATACTTTCCTCCGCGAAGGGCCTTTATTTTACTTTATGCAGTTTTTTATTTTCAATTTGAGTCTCCATCTTCTCTTATTAAGCACCAACTAGGGGGCACTATGGTCATACTTGAGCATTGGGTGTAGCTAATATGCGAGTGTGTTTCATGAATGGATCAATGATTGAGCATGACGGGCTAGGGATAACTTACTCTAGCGTTGATATTTTGAAAGACTTGGTTGCTTGTAGATATGCTTGAGTATTTAAGTTATCATGTCAAAACTAGACTATTGCTTTGAACAATATAAATGTCCAAATGTCCATGCTATAAAGAAAAGAATATGAGATGACATGTTAGGCAACATCCCACATCAAAAATTCTGTTTTTATCATTTACCTACTAGAGGACGAGCAGGAACTAAGCTTGGGGATGCTGATACATCTCCAACGTATCTATAATTTTTCATTGTTCCATGTTGCTATATTATCATTCTTGGATGTTTTATAATCATTTTATAGTCATTTTATATTATTTTTTGGTACTAACCTATTGACATAGTGCCAAGTGCCAGTTGATGTTTTTTGCATGTTTTTTACATCGTAGGAAATCAATACCAAACGGAGTCCAAACGCAGCGAAACTTTTTGTGGATTTTTTGGACCAGAAGAAAACCAATGGGCCGAAGAAGCACCTGGGGGTGCTCCGAGGGGAGCACAACCCACCAGGGCACGCCAGGAGGCCCAGGCGCGCCCCGGTGGGTTGTGCCCACCTCGGGTGCCCCTGGACCGCCTCTTTACTCTATAAATACCCCCAATATTCCAGAAACCCTAGGGGAGTCGATGAAAATCAATTCCAGCCGCTGCAGAGTCCAGAACCATCAGATACAATCTAGACACCATCACAGAGGGGTTCACCACTTACATTGGTGCCTCTCCGATGATGCGTGAGTAGTTCTTTGTAGACCTTCGGGTCCTTAGTTAGTAGCTAGATGGCTTCCTCTCTCTCATTTGATTCTCAATACAATGGTCTCCTGGAGATCCATATGATGTAACTCTTTTTGCGGTGTGTTTGTTGGGATTGGATGAACTTTGAGTTTATGATCAGATCTATCTTTTTATCCATGAAATTTATTTGAATCTTCTTTGATCTCTTATATGCATGATTGCTTATAGCCTCGTATTTCTTCTCGGATATTTGGGTTTTGTTTGGCCAAATTGATCTATTTATCTTGCAATGGGAAGATGTGCTTTGTAGTGGGTTCGATCTTACGGTGCTTGATACCAGTGACAGAAGGGGAACCGACACGTATGTATCGTTGCTACTAAGGATAAAACGATGGGGTCTATTTCTACATAAATAGATCTTGTCTACATCATGTCATCATTCTTATTGCATTACTCTATTTCTCCATGAACTTAATACACTAGATGCATGCTGGATAGCGGTCGATGTGTGGAGTAATAGTAGTAGATGCAAGCAGGAGTCGGTCTACTAATCTTGGACGTGATGCCTATATAATGATCATTGCCTGGATATTGTCATGATTATTTGAAGTTCTATCAATTGCCCAACAGTAATTTGTTTACCCACCGTTTGCTATTTTTCTCGAGAGAAGCCACTAGTGAAACCTATGACCCCCGGGTCTCTTTCTCATATTATTTGCCTTTGCGATCTATTTTATTTGCCTTTTATTTTTAGGTCTATTAAATCAAAAATACAAAAATACCTTGGTGCAATTTATTCTTATTTATTTTATCTGGCGTTTGATCTATCAACCTACTACAATTTATTCACGTTCGTTTGCCAATTTCTGGCGTCGTTACCCGAAACGGATTGACAACCCCTTTAATACGTCGGGTTGCGAGTATTTCTTATTTGTGTGCAGGTGTCGTTTACGTATTGTTGCTTGGTTCTCATACTGGTTCGATAACCTTGGTCTCATCACTGAGGGAAATACCTACCGTCGCTGTGCTGTATCATCCCTTCCTGTTTGGGGAAATACCGATGTAGCTTCAAGCCGCATCAAGGCCGCATGGGATCTTCAGGTGGAGGGTAAGCGCAAATAACTTGCAGACCTGCAAGTAACTCTAACCCAATAGAAGATATCCCAAGATACTCATGAGGAAGAGCTCACCATTCGGGAAAGCAACTTGGAGAACACTACGAAAGCTGCTCGGCAAAAGTTCCAAGGCCAACTCGCCAAGCAGATTGAAGATGCCCGGCAAGACAAGGAGAATGCAGTTAAGGAACTATCCCGCCAACACTCATATGATCTTGAGGCTTCCTGCGAACAAGGCAAGGCTGCCAACACCAAGAAGGAGCGCCTTGTCGGGCTTGTGAAGGACCTTGAGTAGCGGCTGGGTGACAATTCCCGGCAACTGGCAGAGCTCCAAGAACTAAAGTCCATGACCAAGGCATTGGTGGCCAAGCTCAATAAAACCTTGAGGCCAAGGAGAAGGAGATGGGCACCGTGAAGGCTGCCCATGCAGAGCTGACAAGAAAATTGAATGAGCTACAGTCCAGCCACCGGATGTGCTTCGGGAACATCATCACTCTTCGGGAAAGTTTTGTCAAGGCCAAGAAACTTCGAGAAGCCGAAGCCATTCTCATCAGGCACGCTTGAAAACGCTTTGCAGAACTTCTGACCACATCAATGCTCAGATGATGAGATGAAGACGGCTCCTCTGGCTTTAACTGCTGATCCGACATGAGACAGAGCTGAGAGCTTAGCCATCTTCTTTGAGAATATTATTGTGCAGCTTGAAGCTCATGACGCTGCCCACAGTGACTGGCTTGAGAAGGAAGGCAAGGAGATAGCTGACGCAGTCGCAATGCTCATTCTTTCCCACCTTCATCACCCTACCCTTCAACCAACTTGTGGGTCATCCTCAAACGCCTCCCTTCAGACGCATCATCGAGGAAGCTGAAGACGTTGTAGCCCACTACATCGATAGGATCGTCGACAAGTGTTCTTGGAAGAAGAAAAGGACCCTTGAAGCTTTCCTGGTTTCATCTGCAATGCTTATATGACATGGGTAGCCACAACAACAATTTGACGTAAAAACCTCTAACTAGTATGCATCTTATGCCTTATTTATGCATGTATGCAACACTTTGTTGAATGCCCGTTTTTCCTTAAGTGATTTTCTTTCTTGTGCAACTACGCACCCCATGTTTACCGAAATGTTCCCGAGCTGCACACGTCTCGGCAATGGCGCTTAGGATCGGGTCCTAGTTAGTAGCCAAAAAGAACACTGCCTTCCCGGGAATTTTACATTCCGGAAACAAATGCAACCACATTGGTGTTACCGGGCATACCCAGAATGTTCAAAGAGTGTTAAATGTTCTGAGAATGCTTTGTTGCGATTCCTGTGTCGTTTATACTTATTCTACTTTTACTATGATGGCTCGGTTATTGATGACCCACAAGTATAGGGGATCAATTGTAGCTCTTTTCGATAAGTAAGAGTGTCGAACCCAACGAGGAGCTGAAGGAAATGACAAGTGGTTTTCAGCAAGGTAATGTGTGCAAGTGCTGAAATTGTAAGTAACAGAGCAGTTTGATAGCAAGATAATTTGTAACGAGCAAGTAACGATAATAGTATCAAAGGTGCAGCAAGGAAGCCCAATCCTTTTGAGGCAAAAGGACAGGCCAAAATGGTCTCTTATGATAAGCAAAGCGCTCTTGAGGGTACACGGGATTTTCATCTAGTCACTTTCACCATGTTGGTTTGATTCGTGTTCGGTACTTTGATAATTTGATATGTGGGTGGACCGGTGCTTAGGTGTTGTTCTTCCTTGAACAAACCTCCTACTTATGATTAACCCTCTCGCAAGCATGTGCAACTACGAGAAAAGTATTAAGAATAAATTCTAACCATAGCATTAAACTTTTGGATCCAATCGGTCCCTTATGGAATAGCGCATAAACTGGGGTTTAAGCTTCTGTCACTCTCGCAACCCATCATCTAATTGCTACTCCACAATGCATTTCCTTAGGCCCAAATATGGTGAAGTGTCATGTAGTCGACGTTCACATGACACCACTATGGGAATCACAACATACATACTATCAAAATATCGAACACATATCAAGTTCACATGATTTCTCCCGTGACCTCAAGAACAAAAGTAACTACTCACAAATGATAATCATGCTCAAGATCAGAGGGGTATTGAATAGCATATTGGATCTGAACATATAATCTTCCACCAAATAAACCATATAGTAATCAACTACAAGATGTAATCAACACTACTAGTCACCCACAAGCACCAATCTATAGTTCCGGTAACAAGATTGAACACAAGAGATGAACTAGGGTTTGAGATGAAATGGTGCTCTTGGAGATGTTGATGGAGATTGCCCTACCCAAGATGAGAGAGTTGTTGGTGATGATGAGGACGACCCCCTCTGGGAGGGAAGTACCGCCGGCGGAATCGCTCCACCGAAGGGCAAAAGTGCTCCTCCCAAGTTCCGCCTCGAAACGGCGGTGCTCCGTCCTGAAAGTCCTCTCCTTATTTTTTTTCTAGGTCAAAATGTCTTATATACCAGAAGATGGGCACCAGAGGTGGGCCTGGGTGAGCACAACCCACCAGGGCGTGCCTGGGCTCCCTGGCGCGCCCAGGTGGGTTGTGCCCACCAGGTGGGGCCCCTCTGGTAATTATTTGCTCCAATATTCTTCATATATTCCATAAAATTTTTGCGTGAAGTTTCAACTTATTTGGAGTTGTGCAAAATAGGTAGCCTGACGTAGCTTTTCCAGGTCCAGATTTCTAGCTACCAGAATTCTCCCTCTTTGTGTATACCTTGCATATTATGAGAGAAAGAGCATTAGAATTACTCTAAAAAGCATTATTATGGATAAAAACGTCATAAATAACAGTAGGAAAACATGATGCAAAATGGATGTATCAACTCCCCCAAGCTTAGACCTTGCTTGTCCTCAAGCGAAAACCGAAATCGAAAAACATGTACACATGCTTAGAGAGAGAGGTGTCGATAAAAACAAAATACGGACATAGAAGCATCATGTTTATTATTATAACAACAACAAACTTAAACATAAGACTCTTATCATAGAACTTTTATCATAGACTTCTCATGAACAAGTGACAATTCATCACACTATTAAAGTATAAAGCAAAAACTCTATTTGAAACTAACAAACTATGTTCTCTGTCAACTTTGCAACTACAATTCATCATCTTTTCAGGAAGGGTCACGTACCGAAGCCTTTAGGCATGTCCACATACTCAACCATCATATAGTCTTCCATGATTGCTAATACTCACCGTGTACACATGAGCAAAACGTTTCAACCGGACACATAGAAAGATAGGGGCTTGTAGTTTCGCCTCCCAACATATTCACCTCAAGGGTGATGTCAACAATAATAACTCATGCTATCTATATTCAACTGGACATATGTGCCTAGATCTTTCCTCACCACATGATGCTTGCCAAAGGAGAAAAATAAAAAGGAATAGAGAGAAAACTTTTGACTCTTTGCATAAAAGTAAAAGATAGGCCCTTCGCAAAGGGAAGCAGAGGTTGCCATGCACTTATTTGTTTCTATGCTCAACCCTTTAATGAAAAAGAACGTCACGTTGTATTGCCCCTTGTGATGGCAACCTTTATTATGCAGTATGTTGCTTTTATTCTTCACCATCACAAGTTCGTACAACGCTCAATTTTCTCTTACACTAAATGATCTCAAACTTTTAGAAGCAATTTTTATTGCCTTTTTGCACCGATGACAACTTACTTGAGGGATCTTGCTCAATCCCTAGGTAGGTATGGTGGACTCTTGAAAATAAGATTTGGGTTTAAGGGTTTTTGGATGCACAAGTAGTATCTATACTTAGTGCGGAATTTTTGGCTAGCAAAGATAGGGGGCAAGCACCACATGTTAAAGGATCCATGACAATATGACTTCTATGTGAATATAAATAGACATAAATCATTAGGTTGTCTTCCTTGTCCAACGTCAACAATTTTGGCATATAATATTTTGATGAGGGCTCACAATCACAAAAGATTTCTAGGATAGTATATTTATATGCGAATCTTCTCTTCCCTTATTAATTCTTTCATGAGTTGCATCATTGACTAATGCTATGTTTGTCAATCTCTAACAAAATTTTCTACTTATACTTTTCCTTATGTGGTGTCATCATGATAACCCACAAGTATAGGGGATCGCAACAGTTTTCGAGGGTAGAGTATTCAACCCAAATTTATTGATTCGACACAAGGGGAGCCCAAGAATATTCTCAAGTATTAGCAGTTGAGTTGTCAATTCAACCACACCTGGATAACTTAGTATCTGCAGCAAAGTATTTAGTAGCAAAGTAGTATGGAAGTAACGGTAACGGTAGCAAAAGTAATATTTTTGGGTTTTGTAGTGATTGTAACAGTAGCAACGGAAAAGTAAATAAGCGAAGAACAATATGTGAAAAGCTCATATGCATTGGATCGGTGATGGAGAATTATGCCGGATGCGGTTCATCATGTAACAGTCATAACATAGGGTGACACAGAACTAGCTCCAATTCATCAATGTAATGTAGGCATGTATTCCGAATATAGGCATACGTGCTTATGGAAAAGAACTTGCATGACATCTTTTGTCCTACCCTCCCGTGGCAGCGGGGTCCTAATGGAAACTAAGGGATATTAAGGCCTCCTTTTAATAGAGTACCGGACCAAAGCATTAACACATAGTGAATACATGAACCCCTCAAACTATGGTCATCACCGGGAGTGGTCCCGATTATTGTCACTTCGGGGTTGCCGGATCATAACACATAGTAGGTGACTATTGACTTGCAAGATAGGATCAAGAACTCACATATATTCATGAAAACATAATAGGTTCAGATCTAAAATCATGGCACTCGGGCCCGAGTGACAAGCATTAAGCATAGCAAAGTCATAGCAACATCAATCCCAGAACATAGTGGATACTAGGGATCAAACCCTAACAAAACTAACTCGATTACATGATAAATCTCATCCAACCCATCACCGTCCAGCAAGCCTACGATGGAATTACTCATGCACGCCGGTGAGCATCATGAAATTGGTGATGGAGGATGGTTGATGATGACGATGGCGACGGATTCCCCTCTCCGAAGCCCCGAACGGACTCCAGATCAGCCCTTCCAAGAGAGTTTAGGGCTTGGCGGCGGCTCCGTATCGTAAAACGCAATGAATCCTTCTCTCTGATTTTTTTCTCCCCGAACACGAATATATGGAGTTGGAGTTGAGGTCTGTGGAGCTCCAGGGGGCCCACGAGGTAGGGGGTGCACCCAGGGGGGCAGGCGCGCCCCCCACCCTCGTGGAAAGGGTGTGGGCCCCCTGGCCTTGATTCTTTCGCCAATATTTTTTATTATTTCCAAAAATAATCTCCGTGAAGTTTCAGGTCATTCCGAGAACTTTTGTTTCTGCACAAAGATAACACCATGGCAATTCTGCTGAAAACAGCGTCGGTCTGGGTTAGTTCCATTCAAATCATGCAAGTTAGAGTCCAAAACAAGGGCAAAAGTGTTTGGAAAAGTAGATACGACGGAGACGTATCAACTCCCCCAAGCTTAAACCTTTGCTTGTCCTCAAGCAATTCAGTTGACAAACTGAAAGTGATAAAGAAAAACTTTTACAAACTCTGTTTGCTCTTGTTGTTGTAAATATGTAAAGCCAACATTCAAGTTTTCAGCAAAGATTATGAACTAACCATATTCACAATAACTCTTAGGTCTCATGTTTACTCATATCAATGGCATAATCAACTAGCGAGCAATAATAATAAATCTCGGATGACAACGCTTTCTCAAAACAATCATAATATGATATAACAAGATGGTATCTCGCTAGCCCTTTCCGAGACCGCAAAACATAAATGCAGAGCACCTTTAAAGATTAAGGACTGACTAAACATTGTAATTCATGGTAAAAACAGACCCAGCCATAGTCATACCCAATATAAATTAATAGTAATGAATGCAAATGACAGCGGTGCTCTCCAGCTGGTGCTTTTTAATAAGAGGGTGATGACTCAACATAAAAGTAAATAGATAGGCCCTTCGCAAAGGGAAGCGGGGATTTGTAGAGGTGCCAGAGCTCGGTTTTGAAATAGAGATAAATAATATTTTGAGCGGCATACTTTCATTGTCAACATAACAACCAAGAGATGGTGATATCTTCCATGCTACACACATTATAGGCAGTTCCCAAACAGAATGGTAAAGTTTATACTCCCCCTCCACCAACAAGCATCAATCCATGGCTTGCTCGAAACAACGAGTGCCTCCAACTAACAACAGTCCCGGGGGAGTTTTGTTTGCAATTATTTTGATTTGATTTGCATAAAGCATGGGACTGGGCATCCCGGTGACCAGCCATTTTCTCGTGAGTGAGGAGCGGAGTCCACTCCTCTTGAGAATAACCCGCCTAACATGGAAGATACAGACAGCCCTAGTTGATACATGAGCTATTCGAGCATACAAAACAGAATTTCATCTGAAGGTTTAGAGTTTGGCACATACAAATTTACTTGGAACGGCAGGTAGATACCGCATATAGGAAGGTATAGTGGACTCATATGGCATAACTTTCGGGTTTAAGGGATTGGATGCACAAGCAGTATTCCCGCTTAGTACAAGTGAAGGCTAGAAAAAGACTGGGAAGCGACCAACTAGAGAGCGACAACAGTCATGAACATGCATTAAAATTAATGAACATTGAGTGCAAGCATGAGTAGGATATAATCCACCATGAACATAAATATCGTGAAGGCTATGTTGATTTGTTTCACCTACATGTGTGAACATGTGCCAAGTCAAGTCACTTGAATCATTCAAAGGAGGATACCACCCCATCATACCACATCACAACCATTTTAATAGCATGTTGGCACGCAAGGTAAACCATTATAAACTCCTAGCTAATTAAGCATGGCATAAGGAACTATAATCTCTAATTGTTATTGCAAACATGTTTATTCATAATAGGCTGAATCAGGAACGATGAACTAATCATATTTACAAAAACAAGAGAGGTCGAGTTCATACCAGCTTCTCTCATCTCAATCAGTCCATCATATATCGTCATTATTGCCTTTCACTTGCACGACCGAATGATGTGTATAATAATAGTGCACGTGCATTGGACTAAGCTGGAATCTGCAAGCATTCAATAAACAGGAGAAGACAAGGCAATATGGGCTCTTGTTTAAATCAACAATAATGCATATAAGAGCCACTTCAACATTTTCATTATGGTCTTCTCCTATCGACCCCCAAAGAAAAGAAAGGAAAACTATTTACACAGGAAAGCTCCCAACAAGCAGAAGAACAGGAAATATTTTTGGTTTTTTTTTATTACTACTACTACTACAAGAAAGCAAACTAGCTAAACGCTACAACTATTTTTTTTGTTTTCTTAAGATTTTCAAATACACAAGAAGAAAGCATAAAAAGAAAATAAACTAGCATGGATATTACAATGAAAAAGTATAAGCACCGACAACTGGCAATGAGTGTGTGAGCATAAATGTAATGTCAGTGAGCAATACGTACTCCCCCAAGCTTAGGCTTTTGGCCTAAGTTGGTCTATTGCCACGGCTGGCCTGGCGGATATCCAAAGTTATAGTTGGGGTCATACTGAGATGCAGCGGTTATTGCATCGTGGGCTGCAGCTTGGAGGCGAGCTATCTCAGCCCTCCTCTCGTACTCGTTCGCCTCCTCCCTGGTTATGAAATATCTCCCCTTCGCCTCAAAGTCAAAGAAAGTAGGAGCAGGGAGAGCGACGTGATAGGTGCGTCGTCTGTCAAAGATTAGCCGGTACTAGAGGAACTGATCGTTCCTCTCAACAAAACAATGACGAACCATAGCCTCATAATCTAAATAAACAGGAGGCAACTCAATATCATACTCACGTATGGGTATATTAAGAAAATTAGCTAAACGGGTTGCATAAATTCCACCAAAGAAATCTCCATTAAATCTATTATTATGCAACCTACGTGCAACAATGGCTCCCAAATTATAATGTTTATCTCCTAATACAGCACTCCTGAGAACACTGAGGTCGGGGACACACATGTGACATGCTTCATCCTTACCATTTATGCACCTACCTATGAAGAGAGAAAAATAATGTATAGCAAGAAAATGAATGCTCCCTATGGTAGCTTGTGCTATGTCTCTAGATCCCCCCACAGTTATACTAGCAAGAAAATCTGTAAATTCAGATTTGCGAGGTTCACTAGGACTACCCCATTGTGGAAGTTTGCAAGCAGTATTAAAATCCTCTAAGTCCATAGTATAAGAATTTTCATAAAGATCAAACAGGACAGTTTGAGAATTGCATGACGATGAAAATTCAAACCTCCTCACAAAGGAATCAGTGAGATAGTGGTACTGACGGCACATATCCGCCTCGAAGCTCACAAGATCAGCGTTACGCACATATGCGGTAAATTCTTCCTTGATTCCTGCTCGATCCATGAAGTCCTCTGAAGGCCATTCACAAGCCTGCACTTGAGCGTCCCTTGGTGGTTCATCGTCGGCATCGCGCATTGCGAGCCTGGGTCCTTGCTTCCTTAAAGGGCCACCTTGGTACATTTTCCTAAACATATTTCTTCCTCTGAAAAATTTCTGAAAATTTTAGTAACTTCAAATAAAAGTGAACCAAACTCAATAAAATTGATAGCAACTACTCCCACAAGTGCCTAGAGACTATATCATGCATTAGAACTGCTTGGAACCATATAAATTTGACATGCAAGCTCAAGAACATGGTCACCTAGGCAGCACAAATTTGCAATGAATAAAGCACTAGAACAAAAACTAATTGGACCATTGGAGGAGTCACATAGCAAGGAACAATCCCCCAAAGCAGTTTTGTGAGAGGTGCTTTGAGCAAGGAGATCAAAAATCGCAGAAAAATGAGCTAGAACTCGTGCTTGGGCTGGTTAGTGATTTTTTTGGGAGGAAGAAGAAGTGTGTGGGTGCAGGAATAAGTGGAGGGGAGCCACCATGGGCCCATGAGGCAGGGGCGCGCCCTGGACCCTCGTGGCCAGGTGCTTGCTCCCCCTGCTGTGTTCTGAGTGCCTTATATTCTCAAATATTCTAGAAAAAAATCATATTTCATTTTCGGGGCATTTGGAGAACTTTTATTTTCGGGTATTTTTTATTGTATGGATAATTCGGAAGACTGACAGAAAATACTATTTTTGCTTTATTTATTCTAAATAACAGAAAGTAACATGAGGGTACAGAAGGTTGTGCTTTCTAACTTCATCCATCTCATGCTCATCAAAAGGAATCCACTAATAAGGTTGATCAGGTCTTGTTAACAAACTCATACCGAATAACATGGAACCGGAGAAATTTCGAATAACACTATGTTACCTCAATGGGGATATGCACATCGCCAATAATAAGAATATCATATTTCTTCTTGACAGTAGGTAGAGGAAATTCAAAACCTCCAAAAATAATCGATGGAATTTTTCCAATAGAGTTTATACTATGAACTTGAGGTTGTTTCCTCGGAAAGTGTACCGTATGCTCATTGCCATTAACATGAAAAGTGACATTGCCTTTGTTGCAATCAATAACAGTCCCTGCAGTATTCAAAAAGGGTCTTCCAAGAATAATAGACATACTATCGTCCTCGGGAATATCAAGAATAACAAAGTTCGTTAAAATAGTAACATTTGCAACCACAACAGGCACATCCTCACAAATACCGACAGGTATAGCAGTTGATTTATCAGCCATTTGCAAAGATATTTCAGTAGGTGTCAACTTATTCAAACCAAGTCTACGATATAAAGAGAGAGGCATAACACTAACACCGGCTCCAAGATCACATAAGGCAGTTCTAACATAATTTCTTTTAATGGAGCATGGTATAGTGGGTACTCCTGGATCTCCAAGTTTCTTAGGTATTCCACCCTTGAAAGTGTAATTAGCAAGCATGGTGGAAATTAAGCTTTCGGTATCTTTCTTTTATTAGTAACAATATCCTTCATATACTTGGCATAAGGATTCATTTTAATCATATCGGTAAAACGCATACGCAAAAAGATAGGTCTAATCATTTTAGCAAAGCGCTCAAAATCCTCATCATCCTTTTTCTTGGATGGTTTGGGAGGAAAAGGCATGGGTTTATGAACCCATGGTTCTCTTTCTTTACCGTGCTTCCTAGCAACAAAGTCTCTCTTATCATAACGTTGATTCTTTGATTGTGGGTTATCAAGATCAATAGCAGGTTCAGTTTCTACATCATTATCATTGCTAGGTTGAGCATCAACATGAACATTATCATTAACATTATCACTAGGTTCATGTTCATCACCAGATTGTGTTTCAGCATCAGAAATAGAAATATCATTGGGATTCTCAGGTGTGTCAACAACAGGTTCACTAGAAGCATGCAAAGTCCTATCATTTTTCTTTTTCTTCTTTTTAGAAGGACTAGGTGCATCAATATTATTTCTCTGAGAGTCCTGCTCAATTCTCTTAGGATGTCCTTCAGGATACAAAGGTTCCTGATCATTTTACCAGTTCTAGTAGCCACTCTAACAGCAAAATCATTATTCTTACTATTCAATTCATTGAGCAAATCATTCTGAGCTTTAAGTACTTGTTCTACTTGAGTGGTAACCATAGAAGCATGTTTACTAATGAGTTTAAGTTCACCTTTAACTCTAGACATATAATCACTCAAGTGTTCAATCATATAAGCATTGCCTTTTAATTCTCTACCAAAATAAGCATTGAAGTTTTCTTGTTTGACAATAAAATTATCAAACTCATCTAAGCATTGGCTAGCAGACTTATAACGAGGAATATCACCTTCATCAAATCTATAGAGAGAATTTACCTTTACTACCTGTGTCGGGTTATCAAGACCATGTGTTTCTTCAACGGGTGATGGATTAAAACCATGTATTTCTTCAACAGGCGGTAAATTAAGACCATGTATTTCTTCAACAGGAGGTAAATTCTTAATATGTTTAGCTTTAATACCTTTTTCCTTCATAGATTTCTTTGCCTCTTGCATATCTTCAGGACTGAGAAATAGAATACCCCTTTTCTTCAAAGTTGGTTTAGGAATAGGATCAGGAGTTGGCTCAGGAAGTGTCCAATTATTTTCATTAGTCAACATATTATTCAATAGAATTTCAGCTTCATCTGGTGTTCTTTCCCTGAAAACAAAACCAGCACAACTATCCAGGTGGTCTTTGGAAGCATCGGTTAGTCCATTATAAAAGATATCAAGTATTTCATTTTGCTTAAGAGGATGATCAGGCAAAGCATTAAGTAATTGGAGAAGCCTCCCCCAAGCTTGTGGGAGACTCTCTTCTTCAATTTGCACAAAATTATATATTTCCCTTAAAGCAGCTTGTTTCTTATGAGCAGGGAAATATTTAGCAGAGAGGTAATAAATCATGTCCTGGGGACTACGCACACAACCAGGATCAAGAGAATTAAACCATATCTTAGCATCACCCTTTAATGAGAATGGAAATATCTTAAGGATATAATAGTAGCGAGTTTTCCCATCATTAGTGAACAGGGTGGCTATATCATTTAATTTAGTAAGATGTGCCACAACAGTTTCAGATTCATAGCCATAGAAAGGATCAGATTCAACCAAAGTAATTATATCAGGGTCGACAGAGAATTCATAATCCTTATCAGTAACAAAGATAGGTGAAGTAGCATAAGCAGGATCATATTTCATTCTAGCATTCAGAGTTTTTTGTTTCAGCTTAGCTAATAATTTCTTAAGATCACTTATATCATTGCAAGCAAGAAAGTCTCTAGCAGTTTCTTCATCCATAACATAGCCCTCAGGCACAACAGGCAATTCATATCTAGGGGGGAAATCTTCATCATCACTTTCATCAATATTATCAGTTTCAATAATTTCATTCTCTCTAGCCCTAGCAAGTTGTCATCAAGAAATTCACCAAGTGGCACAGTAATATCAAGCATAGAAGTAGTTTCATCATAAGTATCATGCATAGCAGAAGTGGCATCATCAATAACATGTGACATATCAGAATTAATAGCAGAAGCAGGTTTAGGTGTCGCAAGCTTACTCAAAATAGAAGGTGAATCAAGTGGAGAGCTAGCTGGCAGTTCCTTACCTCCCCTCGTAGTTGAGGGATAAATTCTAGTTTTCGCGTCTTTCAAGTTCTTCATAGTGACCAGCAGATATAAATCCCAAGTGACTCAAAGAATAGAGCTATGATCCCCGGCAACGGCGCCAGAAAATAGTCTTGATAACCCACAAGTATAGGGGATCGCAACAGTTTTCAAGGGTAGAGTATTCAACCCAAATTTATTGATTCGACACAAGGGGAGCCAAAGAATATTCTCAAGTATTAGCAGTTGAGTTGTCAATTCAACCACACCTGGATAACTTAGTATCTGCAGCAAAGTATTTAGTAGCAAAGTAGTATGGAAGTAACGGTAACGGTAGCAAAAGTAATATTTTTGGGTTTTGTAGTGATTGTAACAGTAGCAACGGAAAAGTAAATAAGTGAAGAACAATATGTGAAAAGCTCGTAGGCATTGGATCGGTGATGGAGAATTATGCCGGATGCGGTTCATCATGTAACAGTCATAACATAGGGTGACACAGAACTAGCTCCAATTCATCAATGTAATGTAGGCATGTATTCTGAATATAGTCATACGTGCTTATGGAAAAGAACTTGCATGACATCTTTTGTCCTACCCTCCCGTGGCAGCGGGGTCCTAATGGAAACTAAGGGATATTAAGGCCTCCTTTTAATAGAGTACCGGACCAAAGCATTAACACATAGTGAATACATGAACTCCTCAAACTATGATCATCACCGGGAGTGGTTCGGATTATTGTCACTTCGGGGTTGCCGGATCATAACACATAGTAGGTGACTATAGACTTGCAAGATAGGATCAAGAACTCACATATATTCATGAAAACATAATAGGTTCAGATCTTAAATCATGGCACTCAGGCCCTAGTGACAAGCATTAAGCATAGCAAAGTCATAGCAACATCAATCTCATAACATAGTGGATACTAGGGATCAAACCCTAACAAAACTAACTCGATTACATGATAAATCTCATCCAACCCATCACCGTCCAACAAGCCTACGATGGAATTACTCACGCACGACGGTGAGCATCCTGAAATTGGTGATGGAGGATGGTTGATGATGATGACGGCGACGGATTCCCCTCTCCGGAGCCCCGAACGGACTCCAGATCAGCCCTCCCGAGAGAGTTTAGGGCTTGGCGGCGGCTCCATATCGTAAAACGCGATGAATCCTTCTCTCTGATTTTTTTCTCCCCGAACACGAATATATGGAGTGGGAGTTGAGGTCGGTGGAGCTCCAGGGGGCCCACGAGGCAGGGGGGCGTGCCCCCACGATGAATCCTTCTCTCTGATTTTTTTCTCCCCGAACACGAATATATGGAGTGGGAGTTGAGGTCGGTGGAGCTCCAGGGGGCCCACGAGGCAGGGGGGCGTGCCCCCACCCTCGTGGAAAGGGTGTGGGCCCCCTGGCCTTGATTCTTTTGCCTCTATTTTTATTATTTCCAAAAATAATCTCCATGAAGTGTCAGGTCATTCCGAGAACTTTTGTTTCTGCACAAAGATAACACCATGGCAATTCTGCTGAAAACAGTGTCAGTCCGGGTTAGTTCCATTCAAATCATGCAAGTTAGAGTCCAAAACAAGGGCAAAAGTGTTTGGAAAAGTAGATACGACGGAGACGTATCACATCACCTACCATAAGATTAGCATATGATCTTTTTCATTTATTCCCTTTCTTTTATTTATTTCCTTTCTTTTTATTTATTTCCTTTCTTTTAATTGCAACATGAAAGTAAAGAAAGCAAAAAATCAAACTAAACTTTATTATATATCTCGCACACGATTACAAGAATAGATCACTAAGCAAACTCTCGAAAAGAAAGGATCAAACTAAACTTTTATTCATCTAAAGCAAAAGATCAAACTAAAATAAGTAAAAGCAAAAGATAGTAGGGATGATACGATACCGGGGCACCTCCCCCAAGCTTGGCGGGAGCCAAGGGGAGTGCCCATACCCGATATTCAATTCTCTTTGGTGATGAAGAACAAGGTGGTGGTGGTGGTGGTGGTGATGATGTAGAGGGTTTCCCCTTCTTCCTCAGCTTACGCTTGAGCATGGAATTTTCCTCCTTCAATTCATCGACCTCCTGCTCGAGCTCCAGTACCCTCTTACATAAGTCCTGCTTGCATTCCTGCAAAAGGCGAAAAGGTATAAGCTGAACCTTAGACCTCTTTGCTTTATTAGGGAGGCTTGACTTCTTGACTTCCACATGCATGTCCCCGGGTTGAGGTAGCGGAGGTTCATCCTCATCTGAGCTCGTCTCATGCTTCTCCCTAGGATAATAGTCTTCCTCTTCCTCCGTGGTCCAGCCATAGTGCTCCACATCCCCATAGGACTTGGGGTTTGTGATGAAATTAGCAGCATAGCTCTCACCCTCGGAGTCTTGGGATGACATATTTTCAGATCTGTCAGGAGAACAGCAAGGAAAAGAAAACAGAAGATTTCTCCGTGATAAGGTGGTCAATAGGCTCGGGTGGTATATAAAGTTTTTATCTTGGGAAACAAGCAAACTGTAGAAAACGGAGTTCGGAAGGTACCCCAGGTGGGCACAACCCACCTGGGCACGCCCTGGTGTCTTGTGCCCACCAGGGTACGCTTCGTGGAAGTTTCTTATTTTCCTATTTTTCTAAATATTCCAAAACTGACAAAAAATATTTTTGCGGATTTTTCGGAGTCCGTTTACTTACCGTATCACATACCTCCTTATTTTCATGATTCTGGAGTGTTCCGGAAGGACTCTTTTATGTGTTCTTTAAACAACTTAGCATTTTCATAAGCTTGGGTTCTCCATTCATCTAAAGAGCTAATATCAAATAACCTCCTTTCACCACCAAGTTTGAAATCATAGTTGAGCTCTTTGATTGCCCAGTATGCTTTATGTTCTAACTCAAGAGGCAAATGACAAGCTTTTCCATAAACCATTTTATAAGGAGACATACCCATAGGATTTTTATATGCTATTCTATAAGCCCAAAGTGCATCATCTAATTTCTTAGACCAAATCTTCCTGGACCTATTGAGAGTCTTTTGCAAAATTAACTTTATTTCTCTATTGCTAAGTTCAACTTGACCACTAGACTGAGGATGATAAGGTGACACAATTCTATGGTTAACATCATACTTGGCATGCATTTTACGGAAAGCACCATGAATAAAGTGTGAACCACCATCAGTCATTAAGTATCTAGGGACTCCAAACCTTGGGAAAATAACTTCCTTAAGCATTTTAATAGAGGTGTTGTGATCAACACTACTGGTTGGAATAGCTTCTACCCACTTAGTAACATAATCAACAGCAACCAGAATATGTGTATACCCATTAGAGGAAGGAAAAGGTCCCATGTAATCAAATCCCCAAACATCAAATGGTTCAATAGCAAGTGAATAATTCATAGGAATTTCTTGACGCTTACCGATATTACCTATTCTTTGGCATTCATCACAAGATAAGACAAACTTACGGGCATCCTTGAAGAGAGTAGGACAATAAAATCCAGATTGCAATACCTTGTGAGCAGTTCTATCTCCAGCATGATGCCCTCCATAAGCTTCGGAGTGACATTTCCGTAGGATTTGTCCCAGTTCATGCTCAGGTACACAGCGTCTAATAATACCATCTACTCCTTCTTTATAAAGATGTGGGTCGTCCCAAAAGTAATGTCTTAAATCATAAAAGATTTTTTTCTTTTGTTGGTATGTAAAGCTAGGTGGTAAATATTTAGCAACAATGTAATTAGCATAGTCAGCATACCAAGGAGTGTTATGAGCAACATTTATTGCAACTAACTGCTCATCAGGAATACTATCATCAACAGGTAGTGGGTCATCAAGCACATTTTCAAGCCTAGACAAGTTATCAGCTACGGGGTTCTTAGCTCCTTTCTATCAGTGATATGTAAATCAAATTCTTGTAGCAAGAGAACCCATCGAATAAGTCTAGGTTTAGCATCTTTCTTTTCCATAAGATATTTAATAGCAGCATGATCGGTGTGAACAATTACTTTTGAATCAACACTATAAGATCTAAATTTATCACAAGCAAACACCAGTGCTAAGAAATTCTTTTTCAGTAGTAGCATAATTTCGTTGAGCACTGTCTAGAGTTTTACTAGCATAATGAATAACATTCAGTTTCTTATCAACTCTTTGTCCTAGAACAGCACCAACAGCATAATCACTAGCATCACACATAATTTCAAAAGACAAGTTCCAATCAAGTGGTTGAACAATAGGTGCAGAAATTAAGGTTTTCTTGAGTGTTTCGAAGGCTTCTAAACAATTATCATCAAAAACAAAAGGAACATCCATTTGCAAAAGATTTGTGAGAGGCCTAGAAATTTTAGAAAACTCTTTGATAAATCTCCTATATAAACCAGCATGACCTAGGAAACTATGAATACCTTTGATATCTTTAGGACATGGAATTTTCTCAATTGCATCAACCTTAGCTTTGTCCACTTCAATACCTCTTTCAGAAATTTTATGGCCCAAGACAATACCTTCATTAACCATAAAGTGGCACTTTTCCCAATTCAAGACAAGATTTGTTTGCTCGCATCTCTGCAAAACTCGATCAAGGTTGCTTAAACAATCATCAAAAGACTTCCCATAAACAGAGAAATCATCCATGAAAACCTCAATAATATTTTCACAAAAGTCAGAGAATATAGCAGTCATACATCTTTGAAAGGTAGCAGGTGCATTGCATAAACCGAAAGGCATACATCTATAAGCATAAGTTTCGAAGGGACAAGTAAAAGTGGTCTTTTCTTGATCAGGTTGAGAAGCAGGTATTTGTGAAAAACCAGAATATCCATCAAGGAAGCAAAAATGTGTGTGCTTAGATAATCTTTCTAGCATTTGATCAATAAAAGGTAGAGGGTAATGATTTTTTCTAGTTGCTTTGTTTAATTTTATAAAATCAATTGCCATTCTATAGTCTGTAACAATTCTTTGTGGAATAAGTTCATTCTTATCATTACGAACAATAGTTATACCTCCTTTCTTAGGGACACAATGAACAGGACTTACCCATCTACTATCAGCTATGGGATAGATTATATATACCTGCTTCCAGAAGTTTCAAGATTTTTGTTCTTACCACTTCCTTCATTTTCGGATTTAACCGACGTTGGTGATCAACAACGGGTTTAGCATCAGGTTCCATATTAATTTTGTGCTGACATAGAGTGGGACTAATGCCCTTTAAATCATCAAGAGTATATCCAATAGTAGCTCGGTGCTTCCTTAGAACTTCCAATAATCTTTCTTCTTCATGTTGTGAAAGGTTAGCACTAATAATAACAGGATATATCTTCTTTTCATCAAGATAAGCATATTTCAAAGTGTCTGGCAATTGTTTTAATTCAAACACGGAATCACCTTTAGGTGGAGGAGGACCTCCTAGAGTTTCAATAAGCAAATTGTGTTTAAGCAGAGGGCGTTGTTCAAAGAAAATTTTATCTATTTCATTTCTTTCATGCATATGTAAATCATTTTCATGGTCTAGCAAATATTGTTCTAGTGGATCAGTAGGAGGCCCAACAATAGAAGCAAGACCAATTAATTCATCTTTACTAGGCAATTATTTTTCATGAAGCTTTCTACTAAACTTGGAAAATTTAAATTCATGAGACTCATCACCAAAACTAACACCGACAGTTTGTTTCTCACAATCTACTCTAGCATTAACGGTGTTCAAGAAAGGTCTACAAAAGATAATGGGACAAAACTCATCTTGTGGGGAACCAAGAACAAGAAAATCTCTAGGGTATTTTATTTTCCCACACAAGACTTCAACATCTCTAACAATACCAATTGGTGATATAGTGTCTCTATTAGCAAGTTTAATAGTAACATCTATGTCTTCTATCTCTGCGGGTGCAATGTCATTCATAATTTCCTAATATAAGGAATAAGGAATAGCACTCACGCTAGCACCTATCTCACATAAACCATGATAACAGTGATCTCCTATTTTAACTGAGACAACGGGCATGCCAACAATAGGTCTATGTTTATCCTTTTTATCAGGTTTGGCAATTCTAGCTGCTTCTTCGCAGAAATAAATAACATGCCCGTCTACATTTTATTCCAAGAGATCCTTAACCATAGCAATACTAGGTTCTACCTTAATTTTTTCATCAGGTTTAGGTGTTCTAATATAGCTTTTGTTAACCACAGTTGAAACTTTAGCATGTTCCTTTATCCTAACAGGGAAAGGTGGTTTCTCAATATAAGCAGTAGGAACAACTAGATCAACATTGTAAGTATAGTTTCTTCTTTAACTGGTACCGGTTCTCTAATTTCTTCTTTAATAGGTGGGTGATATTTAAACTACTTCTCTTTAGGGAGATCAACATGAGTAGCAAATGATTCACAAAAGGAGGCTACTATCTTAGAGTCAAGTCCATATTTAGTGCTAAATTTTTGAAAAGCATCAGTATTCATAAAAGATTTAACACAATCATACTTAAGTTTAATACCTGACTCTTTACCTCCGTTGAGTTCCCAATCTTCCGAGTTGCATTTAATTCTTTCCAAAAGATCCCACCGGAATTCAATAGTCTTCTTCATAAAAGAACCAGCACAAGAAGTATCAAGCCTGGTTTGATCTTTACGAGAAAGCCGAGCATAAAAATTCTGGATAATAATTTCTCTTGAGAGCTCATGATTGGGGCATGAATATAACATTGACTTAAGCCTCCCCCAAGCTAGAGCCATACTTTCTCCTTCATGAGGCCAAAAATTATATATATAATTCCGATCACGATGAACTAGATGCATAGGATAATTTTTTTGATGGAACTCCAATTTCAATCGATTCCAATTCCAGGATCCAATATCATCACATAGCCTATACCATGCCAATGCTTTTCCCTTCAAAGATAAAGGGAAAACCTTCTTCATAACTTCATCTCCGGGTAAACCTGCAAGCTTGAACAATCCACAAATTTGTTCTACATATATCAAGTGCATATCAGGATGTTCGGTTCCATCTCCTGCATAAGGATTAGCTAGCAGTAGTTCTATCCTACCCGAAGGAATTTCATATTCAATATTTTCAGTAGGTGCAGTAGGTTGAGGGGTAGCTAATTGTGGTTCTGGTCGAGGCGAAGATACCCCGAACAAACCCCTCAAAGGATTGTTTTCCATAGTAACAAGTGACAATAAATTTCAGCACACTATATAAATGTTTCCTTGCCAAATTCCACTTACCAAAGGCGCTTCACTCCCCCGCAATGGCGCCAGAAAATATCCTTGATGACCCACAAGTCTAGGGGATCAATTTTAGCTCTTTTTGATAAGTAAGAGTGTCGAACCCAACGAGGAGCAGAAGGAAATGAAAAGTGGTTTTCAGCAAGGTAATGTCTGCAAGTGTTGAAATTGTAAGTAACAGAGTAGTTTGATAGCAAGATAATTTGTAACGAGCAAGTAACGATAATAGTAGCAAAGGTGAAGCAAGGTAGCCCAATCCTTTTGAGGCAAAAGGACAGGACAAAACGGTCTCTTATGATAAGCAAAGCATTCTTGTGGGTACATGGGATTTTCATCTAGTCACTTTCACCATGTTGGTTTGATTCATGTTCGGTACTTTGATAATTTGATATGTGGGTGGACCGGTGCTTAGGTGCTGTTCTTACTTGAACAAACCTCCTACTTATGATTAACCCTCCCGCAAGAATACACAACTATGAGAAAACTATTTAAGAATAAATTCTAAACATAGCATTAAACTTTTGGATCCAATCGGTCCCTTATGGAATAGTGCATAAACTGGGGTTTAAGCTTCTATCACTCTCACAACCCATCATCTAATTACTACTCCACAATGCATTCCCTTAGGCCCAAATATGGTGAAGTGTCATGTAGTCGACGTTCACATGACACCACTAAGGGAATCACAACATACATACTATCAAAATATCGAACACATATCAAGTTCACATGATTACTTGCAACATGATTTCTCCTGTGACCTCAAGAACAAAAGTAACTACTCATAAATGATAATCATGCTCAAGATCAGAGGGGTATTAAATAGCGTATTAGATCTGAACATATAATCTTCCACCAAATGAACCTTATAGTAATCAACTACAAGATGTAATCAACACTACTAGTCACCCACAAGCACCAATCTATAGTTCCAGTAACAAGATTGAACACAAGAGATGAACTAGGGTTTGAGATGAGATGGTGCTGTTGAAGATGTTGATGGATATTGCCTCCCCAAGATGGGAGAGTTGTTGGTGATGATGAGGACGCGCCTCCGGGAGGGAAGTTCCCCCGGCGGAACCGATCAGTCGGAGGGCAAAAGTGCTCCTGCCCAAGTTCCGCCTCGAGACGGTAGCGCTCCGACCCGAGAGTCCTCTCCTTATTTTTTCTAGGTCAAAATGACGTATATACCAGAAGATGGGCACCGGAGGTGGGCCTGGGTGAGCACAACCCACCAGGGCGAGCCTAGGCTCCCTGGCACGCCCAGGTGGGTTGTGCCCACCTGGTGGCCCCCCTCTGGTACTTATTTGCTCGAATATTCTTCATATATTCCATAAAAATTCTCCGTGAAGTTTCAGCTTGTTTGGAGTTGTGCAGAATAGGTAGCCTGACGTAGCTTTTCCAGGTCCAGATATCCAGCTGCCGGAATTCTCCCTCTTTGTGTATACCTTGCATATTATGAGAGAAAAGGCATTAGAATTACTCCAAAAAGCATTATTATGGATAAAAACATCATAAATAACAGTAGGAAAACATGACGCAAAATGGACGTATCAGTTATCCCCTCTCCTTCCTCTCCAAATAGTCACTAGGAGCGAGAAGGTACCAAAGACAACAAGAGATGTCCACGGTAACCGTGCAGTTGCTAGTTGGCACCTCTCAGCCGCCACAAACCTCAGTTTTAGTTATTGGTGTTGTGATGGTCTTGTACTTTGGGGCTAATAGTTCCTAATGTGTTTCCTTGGAGTCAGACTGCACCCTCTGGCCACTACAACAACCATGAGAATCCTCGCTACTAGGCCTTGCTCCATCCACCTCCAGTGATCCCCTATGTCGGAATGCTCTGTCATCTACCCAACGCAATCTGTTTTATCCACATTATTTGCCAGTAAAGTTTTGTAGTTGTGCCTAGAATTGATCTCAACTTTATATCTCCATTGTTCTTTCTATCATATGTCTAATCCCGGACATCTTCGTTGCAGCATCAACTCCGGTGAATCTCGGTCGACCTCAAAGCCACCGTACTCCAAAATTTTATCAAACAAGCAAGGAGTACCACCCCCTACGCCCGCGAGATATTGTTTCGGAGTCTCGCCAATGGCATGGTGTCAAATTCTGTTCTATGGCTCGCATGCCAACCAACGTCATGGACTAACATTCCGTGCCACCGCCCATCTCAAACTCATGAACCTTTTCATGGACTAGCTACCCATCCCAATGGTGACACCCTAAAAAATTAGAAACAATACAGCGCTTTTGCACGGTGTCCCATCGTACTGCTTCCTCACTCACTGTATCTCTGCCATATGGCCAATTTTCTAGCGCCAGCACTTATCCCATAAATTAGCATTTCCTGAATCCACACAATGAGACGAGCGCACAGGATAAAATTTGCAGATGATCATGGGCACTGAAACACCATGCTCTTCTAGACTCACCTAAAATATGTGAGGAACATTTTTTGTGGGGAAATACAACAGGAACATAATATAAAGCAAAACAAGCAATTTTTTAAATTTTCATGGGGGGAGAGAACTTCCCCTCCTATATATATATTGAGTGAACAATATTGACAAGATCATGGGGCGAGGCCACCAGGTTTTTGTTACAACATCCCACCGCTAGGGCGGACTATCCCCTGGGAGCAAGGGCACACAACCAGGCATCGATGTGCCCATGCCAATCTTCGCAGTAACGCCCACGCCAGAGGATGGCATCATCACGACATGCTTTCCGGAAAGCGGAGAGGGGGGCATCTCGCCCCTGAATACCATAGTGTTTCACTGTTTCCAGAGGTAACAGCAAGAGCGGGATTACGGCGTCTGGCGATGCCTCACCGACAACAGCGGACGCGTCAAAGAGGTGAAGCTCCCACACAGTACACCCGTCGTGCATAGGCGAAGAGCGCTCCAAAAAGCGCGCGCGAAGGGGCAGCCAAAGATGAGGTGATCGGGCATCTCAAGAGCAGCACCGCAGTCGGGACACCCAGCCTCGTGAGGCTCGATGATGTTTTTCTTGAGCAAATTGCCGTGTGTGTGGATCCACCCGAGCATGAGCAGCCAGGTGAAGAAACGGACACGCGATGGCCCGGGCGACTTCCAAAGGAAAGCAGCATTAGAGGCGTTCTCGCCACCGAACCAGGCGAGCGCGTACACCGCCCTGGAGGTGAGGCCATCCCGTGGCACACGACACAGCACCATGCTCCATAGATCAGGGGGCGTCTTCATAGGGCTCCCCGATGAGGGGGAGGAGCACCGAACGCTCCCTCGCGGCAGCAGCTGTGAGCCGAGGAACGAGGATAACATCGAGACCGAGAGCATGCACCATCCAGACCGATGCCTCGGGGCGCGTGGCATGGGTGGCGAGCGCGGGGAAGGCGCACCAGAGCAACCCGCAGGGGAGCCAGGGGTCGGCCGAGAAAGCAGTTTTCTAGCCGTCCCCCACCATGACCCAAGGCACAAGCTCACGGAGTCCCCGCCCCCCTAGTGCGCCCCGACCAAGGGTGACCCACGAGCTTCGATGAGCGGGCGATCTCTGAGCTTGCCCCAGACCCACGACGCCCAGCGTGATGGGACAGCGGCGTGGAGTCAATGGAGAATTTTGAGGAGGAGGGCGTTGTTCTGCGTGGCAAGATCCCGGACACCGAGGCCACCCTCTGCCTTCGCCAAACATACCCGATGAAAGGAAAATAAACATTAGCCACTCGATGAAAAAAATTGTGATATGAATGACATCTCTTGTCCTATTCCTATTCACAGGATTGGAAAACGTTTAAAATCAACCGGCTGAAAACAGCATCACATAAACTGGCTGCTCTGCTCGACACGTGTACCCGAGAGAAAGAGGCCACCACTTTACCCTCGAGCTTATCTCCTTTACACGGCTGCTCCTCCACACGTTTTCCCCCTCATCTTGTTTCCTCTCCCCACCTCCTCTTCTGTTGAATCTGAGAGGGAGAGATGCCCATGGCGACGCCGACCACCAGCCGCCACCGCTGCAAACCGGGATGGACGACCACCGCCACCACTAGCTGCACCCCGCCCAAATAGGAGTTGTTGCTGCGAGCGAGGGGCAAACGCGACCACAAGTTGTGTGCTGCTCGCCATGGGGGTGCACCACCATTGCTGCGAGCTGGAAGCACCAGTTTGCTGCTCACCATGGGCGCACGGGCCACAAGCATAGCGCCGCTGCTGCTGTTGCATCGCAACAGGAAGACCGGAGGCTGGCACCACTCGTCGCCGGTGTTGCAACGCAGCGCGCAGGAGGGAGGTTGGGCTGCTCGCCGCCATTGTTGCAAGGCAGCACGAAGGCCAAAGGCGGGCGCTGCTCAATGTCGGTGATGCAACGCCCAACGGAGGAGGTGATGTGTTGGAGCTTATTTTCACGTCGTCGAGGTTGCATTGGAGTGCCACCCGGGATTGCCATGGAGCATCGCCCTGTCGTTGGAGCTGTGATAGGGTTGGGACAGACTCCGCCAGGGCTGCAATGAAGCTTTTGCCGGAGCTTCAATGAAGCTTTGCCGGAGATGTCGCGCTCGGTGTTGCCGTGGACCGCTGCCCGGGGCTGCATTGGAGCTCCGCCAAGTCGTTGGAGCAGCGATGGGGTCAGAATGGACTCCACCGGGCTACAATGAAGCTTCGCCGGAGCTGCAATGAAGCTTCGCCGGAGACGTCGGGCTCGGTGTTGCCATCACTACTAGGGATAACCCTGGTAGTAGCGCTTGTTTTATAGCTAGCAGTAGCACTTGTACAAGCGCTACCAATAAGGCGCTACAGCTAACTAGTAGCAGTACCGCTGGAAAATCAGCACTACTGCTATACCTAGTTAGCAGTAGGGCTTGGTAGGGAAAAGCGCTACTGATAACTGTAAGTAGCAGTAGTGTTTCTTCTGAAAAGCGCTACTGCTAGATTTTCATGTATTTTTCAAAATGCAGCTTATTGTCGCTGTATTTGTATAGGTTTTATATACAGTACTTTCATCATATGATTTTATGACCATGATTAGTTATTATATATAACAGTGTGGGTGAAATGAACGTGGATTAGATTCAAGTGGAGGCAACATGTGGTGCATGTCGAAAGTACTACTAATCCAAACTTGATCTAGTTTGGATTAGTAGTACTTTCGATGTGCACCACATGTTGCCTCCACTTGAGTCTAATCCGTGTTCATTTCACCCACTGATATATATAATAACTCATCATGCTCATATAACAACTTAGCATCATGCATCATCATAATAATAAATGACTCATCATTGGTATCATAATAACAAGTCCTACTCATCATCATCATACAACTTTGACTCGTTATCATAATAACAAGTCATACTCATCATCCTCATAGTCATCTAACCAACCCTACTTAGTTGTTCTTAGCACATGATCATGACTATTAGCTAGGACCTAACTACCCTCTCTAAGGTAAAATAGCATAAAACAAGATAGGCCTTGACTCTCCATTATGGAGAATGGAGATTATCCTATCTCCAATTCTTGCGCTTCGCACAATGTTGCTTCCAAGTAGCTCCCTACGATTGTCCATACATTTTTTCCTATCTTTGATTGTCATGTCTTCATCAGTTTTACAAAACTGGTATGAACCACAGTGAAGCCTAGGATAACCTGGTCGTAAGCTCATAACATCAAGGCGACCTTTCGGAAACATTAGACCAGGCACACAATCCTTTGGGATTTTCTGTTGAAAACCTAATAATAACATCATAGTTAGCAATGTAGTTTAGCTTTAGAAGAATATATGCAAAAGATGCACGGATGTCATAATAGTAAAAAATCTTACCATGCCATCTCCATGGATGTTACCGTAGGTCAGCACGTACACTAGTGGCACGTATTGACCATAATGTGCAGGAGTTTGATAATTGATATTGTAATTCTCAACATCAATAATAAATGAGATAAGATGATCTTTCTCCTGATAAGTTAATTATGCGCCATACGTGTAGTAGTTTCTGTCTACCATCTTCCGTACATTTTTTGAAGAATGAAAATATGTTGTCAATGGAAATAAGCTGTCAACTATTTTGAAATAAACAATATAAATTACTTAATAACTATGTTTGAGAAACTCACATAGCGGTAGAATTGGAAGCATATCAACAAGGACCCAGGTGTCCATATTCTCTTCGTCGATATCAGGATGACCAAGATCCAAGGTGACAAGTATACCCTCATGAAAATCATATGTCTTGCAAAGTGCTTCCCAATTCGGGCAACCAAAATGGGATACGCTCTCAGTATTGTATAGATTTACAGCAAAATCATAACCATGATGGGTCCTTAGGTGAACTATCTTTGTTTCCATACTTTCATGATCTTCAAAATCCATCCTCTCCAAGACATAGCATCTTGCATGGCATGGGATAAGCTAGTTGAATTGTAGAAGACAAAAATTACACGTTGAAGAAGTAGAAGTCGTGATTAATTACGAAAAAACACTTGTCGTCGTTGCGTACCGTTTCAACATCGAAGGTCTCGTCGAGCTTAATACTGAAGCGCCGACCTTCTACCAGGTGAGGCCTATCGCACAGACCCCGGTCATTGCCGCACCAGTCGCACTCCGGGAGCCTACCGTCGTCGTCAGACATTTCCTAAGTTCATAATTCAAAGACTAAACTTGTATACTTCAATATATGTACTACAAAAAATAAATTAGATCATTATTATTCATCACGGGCTGACTATCGGTCTGTCGAGTCTTTTCTTGAAAACTCTCAGCTCACGTGGTGTATACATTTGACCGTTGGTGATGGTCGCTCATGCTTTCCTTCCCAAGTGCATTACACCAAAATGTGTAGCACACGGGAATGAATGAGAAGCGACCCCCACGATAACAGTCGGGATTCTTCGTCGTCTCATATATGGTGGAGACTCACCCTCACTGATTCCTCTCTGACATTTTCGACCGTCGGTGATGGTCGTTACTCCTCCTTCCCCTAGTGCATAACAAAGGTCTAGCACAAGGAGAAGAAGGAGAAACGACCCCCACGACAACAGTCGGGATTCTTCGTCCTCTCTCATATATGGTGGACACACTCCCTCACTGATTTTTCGACCGTCGATGATGGTCGTTACTTCTCCTACCCGTAGTGCATAGCAAAGGTCTAGCACAAGGAGAAGAAGGAGAAACGACCCCCATGACAACAGTCAGGATTCTTCTTCTCTCATATATGGTGCAGACTTTCTCCCTCACTCATTTGTTGACTGTCATGTATGGAGCCTCTACAGACTTAAAGTCAACCCGAAAGTCGTTTAATTATCTTTCTACAAAATCCGGGCGACTCTATATTTCCTACATATTCTAGCACAAGTCATGCCAAAATTCACGGAAAAATCCGGCATCACCTTTGCTAAAAAGGACATACATCGAGCGCCTGAAATTTGCCGAAATGGAAATTAATCAACACTCCGGCAAAACATAGGCCACTGTGAGGTGTTCCCTGCAAACATAGGCCACTCATGTAGCTACTACTCTACTACAACTATCAAAACATCTACATCATCATCGACATGGGGATAGCGCTCTTTCTCACCTCGAGGTCGGAGGTGGTCGGTGACGGGGACGACGGCGGGGATGTCTTGGGGAACGTAGCATGCAATTTCAAAATTTTCCTACGATCACGCAAGATCTATCTAGGAGATGGATAGCAACGAGAGGGGGAGAGTGTGTCCACGTACCCTCATAGACCGAAAGCGGAAGCGTTAGGTTAACACGGTTGATGTAGTTGAACGTCTTCACGATCCAACCGATCTAGTACCGAACGTACGGCACCTCCGAGTTTAGCACACGTTCAGCTCGATGATGTCCCTCGAACCCTTGATCCAGCAGAGGGTCGAGGGAGAGCTTTGTCAGCACGACGGCGTGGTGACGGTGACGGTGATGTGATCCGCGCAGGGCCTCGCCTAAGCACTACGACGCTATGACCGAGGAGTGAACTGTGGTGGGGGGCACCGCACACGGCTAAGAGAACAACTGTTGTGTTTTGGGGTGCCCCCTGCCCCCGTATATAAAGGAGGATGGGAGGAGGCAGCCGGCCTAGAGGGGCGCGCCATGGGGGAGTCTTACTAGGACTCCTAGTCCTAGTAGGATTCCCCTTTCCTTCTCCAGAGTGGGGAAGGGGCAAAGGGAGAGGGAAAGGGGGGCACGCCCCCTCCCCTAGTCCAATTAGGACTCCCATAGGGGGGCGCGCGGCCACCCGGGTTGTCCCCTCTCTCTCCCATGGCCCATGAGGCCCATGACTTCCCCCCGTGGGTTCCGGTAACCCCTCGGTACTCCGGAAAAATACCGGAACCACTCGAAACCATTCCGGTGTCCAAATACCATCTTCCAATATATCAATCTTTACCTCTCGACCATTTCGAGACTCCTCGTCATGTCCGTGCAATCATCCGGGACTCCAAAAAATATTTGGTCACCAAAACACATAACTCATAATGCAAATCATCATCGAACGTTAAGCGTGCAGACCCTACGGGTTCGAGAACTATGTAGACATGACCGAGACACATCTTTGGTCAATAACCAATAGTGGAACCTGGATGCTCATATTGGTTCCTACATATTCTACGAGATCTTTATCAGTCAAACTGCAATGACAACATACGTCATTTCCTTTGTCATCGGTATGTTACTTGCCCGAGATTCGATCGTCGGTATCCTCATACCTAGTTCAATCTCGTTACCAACAAGTCTCTTTACTCGTTCCATAATGCATCATCCCATAACTAACTCATTAGTCACATTGCTTGCAAGGCTTATAGTGATGTGCATTACCGAGAGGGCCCAGAGATACCTCTCCGATACTCGGAGTGACAAATCCTAATCTTGATCTATGCCAATCCAACAAACACCTTCGGAGACACCTGTAGAGCATCTTTATAATCATCTTGTTACGTTGTGACGTTTGGTAGCACACAAGGTGTTCCTCCGGTATTCTGGAGTTGCATAATCTCATAGTCAGAGGAATATGTATAAGTCATGAAGAAAGCAATAGCAATAAAACTTAACGATCGTTGTGCTAAGCTAATGAATGGGTCTTGTCCATCACATCATTCTCTAATGATGTGATCCCGTTCATCAAATGACAACACATGTCTGGTCAGGAAACTTAACCATCTTTGATTAACGAGCTAGTCAAGTAGAGGCATACTAGGGACACTCTGTTTTGTCTATGTATTCACACATGTACTAAGTTTTCGGTTAATACAATTCTAGCATGAATAATAAACATTTATCATAATATAAGGATATAAATAACAACTTTATTATTGCCTCTAGGCCATATTTTCTTCAGTCTCCCACTTGCACTTGAGTCAGTAATCTAGATTACATAGTAATGATTCTAACACCCATGGAGTCTTGGTGTTGATCATGTTTTGCTCATGGAAGAGGCTTAGTCAACGGGTCTGCAACATTCAAATCCATATGTATTTTGCAAATCTCTATGTCTCCCTCCTGACTTGATCGTGGATGGATTTGAAGCGTCTCTTGATGTGTTTGGTTCTCTTATGAAATCTGGATTCCTTCGCTAAGGCAATTGCTCTAGTATTGTCACAAAAGATTTTCAGTGGACCCGATGCACTAGGTATTACACCTAGATCGGATATGAACTCCTTCATCCAGACTCCTTCATTCGCTGTTTCCGAAGCAGCTATGTACTCCACTTCACACGTAGATCCCGCCATGACGTTCTGCTTGGAACTGCACCAACTGACAGCTCCACCATTCAATATAAATACGTATCCGGTTTGTGACTTAGAGTCATCCGGATCAGTGTCAAAGCTTGCATCGACGTAACCATTTACGACAAGCTCTTTGTCACCTCCATAAACGAGAAACATATCCTTAGTCCTTTTCAGGTATTTCAGGATGTTCTTGACCGTTGTCCAGTGATCCACTCCTGGATTACTTTGGTACCTCCCTGCTAAACTTATAGCAAGGCACACATCAGGTCTGGTACACAACATTGCATACATGATAGAACCAATGGCTGAGGCATAGGGAATGACTTTCATTTTCTCTCTATCTTTTGCAGTGGTCGGGCATTGAGTCTGACTCAACTTCACACCTTGTAACACAAGCAAGAACCCTTTCTTTGACTAATCCATTTTGAACTTCTTCAAAACTTTATCAAGGTATGTGCTTTGTGAAAGTCCAATTAAGTGTCTTGATCTATCTCTATAGATCTTGATGCCCAATATATAAGTAGCTTCATCGAGGTCTTTCATTGACAAATTCTTATTCAAGTATCTTTGTATGCTATCCAGAAATTCTATATTATTTCCAATCAACAATATGTCATCCACGTATAATATTAGAAATGCTACAGAGCTCCCACTCACTTTCTTGTAAATACAGGCTTCTCCAAAAGTCTGTATAAAACCATATGCCTTGATCACACTATCAAAGCATATATTCCAACTCCGAGAGGCTTGCACCAATCCATAAATGGATCGCTAGAGCTTGCACACTTTGTTAGCACCTTTAGGATTGACAAAACCTTCTGGTTGCATCATATACAACTCTTCTTTAAGAAATCCATTAGGGAATGCGGTTTTGACATCCATTTGCCAAATTTCATAATCAAAAAATGCACCAATTGCTAACATGATTCGGACAGACTTAAGCATCGCTACGGGTGAGAAAGTCTCATCGTAGTCAACTCCTTGAACTTGTCAAAAACATTTTGCAACAAGTCGAGCTTTGTAGACAGTAACATTACCGTCAGCGTTAGTCTTCTTCTTGAAAATCCATTTATTCTCTATGGCTTGCCGATCATCGGGCAAGTCAACCAAAGTCCATACTTTCTTTTCATACATGGATCCCATCTTAGATTTCATGGCCTCAAGCCATTTCACGGAATCTGGGCTCATCATCGCTTCCTCATAGTTCGTAGGTTCGTCATGGTCTAGTAACATGACTTCCAGAATAGGATTACTGTACCACTCTGGTGCGGAACATACTCTGGTTAACCTACGAGGTTTGATAGTAACTTGACCTAAAGTTTCATGATCATCATCATTAGCTTCCTCACTAATTGGTGTAGGCATCACTGGAACTGATTTCTATGATGAACTACTTTCCAATTCAGGAGAAGGTAGAATTGCCTCATCAAGTTCTACTTTCCTCCCACTCACTTCTTTCGAGAGAAACTCCTTCTTTAGAAAGGATCCATTCTTAGCAACGAATATCTTGCCTTCGAATCTGTGATAGAAGGTGTACCCAACAGTTTCCTTTGGGTATCCTCTGAAGACGCATTTCTCCGATTTGGGTTCGAGCTTATCAGGCTGAAGCTTTTTCACATAAGCATCGCAACCCCAAACTTTAAGAAATGACAGCTTAGGTTTCTTGCCAAACCACAGTTCATATGTAGTCGTCTCAATGGATTTAGATGGTGCCCTATTTAACGTGAATGCAGCCGTCTCAAAAGCATAACCCCAAAATGATAGTGGTAAATCGGTAAGAGACATCATAGATCGCACCATATCTAATAAAGTACGGTTACGACGTTCGGACACACCATTACGCTGTGGTGTTCCAGGTGGCGTGAGCTGTGAAACTATTCCACATTGTTTCAAAGGAAGACCAAACTCGTAACTCAAATATTCGCCTCCGCGACCAGATCGTAGAAACTTTATTTTCTTGTTATAATGATTTTCCACTTCATTCTGAAATTCTTTGAACTTTTCAAATGTTTCAAACTTATGTTTCATTAAGTAGATATACCCATATCTGCTCAAACCATCTGTGAAGGTCAGAAAATAACGATACCCGCCGCAAGCCTCAACACTCATCGGATCGCATACATCAGTATGTATTATTTCCAATAAGTCAGTGGCTCGCTCCATTGTTCGGGAGAACAGAGTCTTAGTCATCTTGCCCATGAGGCATGGTTCGCAAGTATCAAGTGATTCATAATCAAGTGATTCCAAAATCCCATCAGCATGGAGTTTCTTCATGCGCTTTACACCAATATGACCTAAACGGCAGTGCCACAAATAAGTTGAACTATCATTATTAACTTTGCATCTTTTGGCTTCAATATTATGAATATGTGTATCACTACGATCGAGGTTCAACAAAAATAGATCACTCATCAAGGGTGCATGACCATAAAAGATATTACTCATATAAATAGAACAACCATTATTCTCTGATTTAAATGAATAACCGTCTCGCATCAAACAAGATCCAGATATAATGTTCATGTTCAACGCTGGCACCAAACAACAATTATTCAGGTCTAAAACTAATCCCGAAGGTAGATGTAGAGGTAGCCTGCCGACGGCGATCACATCGACCTTGTAACCATTTCTGACGCGCATCGTCACCTCATCCTTAGCCAATCTTCGTTTAATCCGTAACCCCTGTTTCGAGTTGCAAATATGAGCAACAAAACCAGTATCAAATACCCAGGCGCTAATACGAGCATTAGTAAGCTACACATCAATAACATGTATATCAAATATACCTTCCACTTTTCCATCCTACTTATCCGCCAAATACTTGGGACAGTTCCGCTTCCAGTGACCAGTCCCTTTGAAGTAGAAGCACTCAATTTCAGGCTTAGGTCCAGACTTGGGCTTCTTCCCGGGAGTAGCAACTTGCTTGCTATTCTTCTTGAAGTTCCCCTTCTTTCCTTTGCCCTTTTCCTTGAAACTAGTGGTCTTGTTAACCACCAACACTTGATGCTCCTTCTTGATTTCTACCTCTGCAGCTTTAAGAATCGCGAAGAGCTCGAGAATTGTCTTTTCCATCCCTTGCATATTATAGTTCATCACGAAGCCTTTATAGCTTGGTGGCAGTGATTGAAGCACTCTGTCAATGACACTATAATCAGGAAGATTAACTCCCAGCTGAGTCAAGTGGTTATGGTACCCAGACATTCTGAGTATGTGTTCACTAACAGAACTGTTCTCCTCCATCTTGCAGCTACAGAACTTGTTGGAGACTTCATATCTCTCAACTCGGGCATTTGCTTGAAATATTAACTTCAACTCTTGGAACATCTCATATGCTCCATGGCGTTCAAAACCTCTTTGAAGTCCCGATTCTAAGTCGTAAAGCATGGCACACTGAACTATCGAGTATTCATCATCTTTAGTTTGCCAGACGTTCATAACGTCCGGAGTTGCTCCTGCAGCGGGCCTTGCACCTAGCGATGCTTCAAGGACGTAATTCTTCTGTGCAGCAATGAGGATAAACCTCAAGTTACGGACCCAGTCCATGTAGTTGCTACCATCATCTTTCAACTTAGCTTTCTCTAGGAACACATTAAAATTCAAGGGAATGGTAGCATGGGCCATTGATCTACAACAACATAGATATACAAAAACTATCAGGACTAAGTTCATGATAAATTTAAGTTCAATTAATCATATCACTTAAGAACTCCCACTTAGATAGACATCCCTCTAGTCATCTAAATGATCACGTGATCCATATCAACTAAACCATGTCTGATCATCACGTGAGATGGAGTAGTTTTCAATGGTGAACACCTCTATGCTGATCATATCTACTATATGTTTCACGTTCGACCTTTCGGCCTCAGTGTTCCGAGGCCATATCTGCATATGCTAGGCTCGTCAAGTTTAACCCGAGTATTCTGCACGTGCAAAAATGCCTTGCACCCGTTGTATGTGAACGTAGAGCTTATCACCCGATCATCACGTGGTGTATCGGCACGACGAACTGTCGCAACGGTGCATACTCAGGGAGAACACTTATACCTTGAAATTTAGTGAGGGATCATCTTATAATGCTACCGATGTACTAAGCAAAATAAGATGCATAAAAGATAAACATCACATGCAATCAAAATATGTGACATGATATGGCCATCATCATCTTGTGCCTTTGGTCTCCATCTCCAAAGCACCGTCATGATCTCCATCATCACCGGCTTGACACCTTGATCTCCATCGTAGCGTCGTTGTCGTCTCGCCAACTATTGCTTCTACAACTAACGCTACCGCATAGTGATAAAGTAAAGCAATTACATGGCGATTGCATTTCATACAATAAAGCGACAACCATAAGGCTCCTGCCAGTTGCCGATAACTTTTACAAAACATGATCATCTCATACAACAATGTA
Source organism: Triticum aestivum (assembly GCF_018294505.1). Taxonomy (NCBI): domain Eukaryota; kingdom Viridiplantae; phylum Streptophyta; class Magnoliopsida; order Poales; family Poaceae; genus Triticum; species Triticum aestivum. The sequence continues at coordinate 156,691,106 of NC_057796.1, read as the reverse complement.
TATCACATCATGTCTTGACCATATCACATCACAACATGCCCTGAAAAAACAAGTTAGACGTCCTCTACTTTGTTGTTGCAAGTTTTACGTGGCTGCTACGAGCTTCTAGCAAGAACCGTCCTTACCTACGCATCAAAACCACAACAATTTTTCGTCAAGTGTGTTGTTTTAACCTTCAACAAGGACCGGCTGTAGTCAAATTTGATTCAACTAATGTTGGAGAAACAGACACCCACCAGCCACCTTTATGCAAAACAAGTTGCATGTCTGTCGGTGGAACCGGTCTCATGAACGTGGTCATGTAAGGTTGGTCCGAGCCGCTTCATCCAACAATACCGCCAAATCAAAATAAGACGTTGGTGGTAAGCAGCATGACTATTATCGCCCACAACTCTTTGTGTTCTACTCGTGCATATCATCTACGCATAGACCTGGCTCGGATGCCACTATTGGGGAACGTAGCATGCAATTTCAAAATTTTCCTACGATCACGCAAGATCTATCTAGGGGATGCATAGCAACGAGAGGGGGAGAGTGTGTCCACGTACCCTCGTAGACCGAAAGCGGAAGCGTTAGGTTAACGCGGTTGATGTAGTCGAACGTCTTCACGATCCAACCGATCTAGTACCGAACGTACGACACCTCTAAGTTCAGCACACGTTCAGCTCGATGACGTCCCTCGAACTCTTGATCCAGCAGAGGGTCGAGGGAGAGTTTCGTCAGCACGACGACGTGGTGACGGTGATGGTGATGTGATCCGCGCAGGGCTTCGCCTAAGCACTACGACGCTATGACCGGAGGAGTAAACTATGGAGTGGGGCACCGCACACGGCTAAGGGAACAACTATTGTGTTTTGGGGTGCCCCTCTACCCCCTTATATAAAGGAGGAGGGGAGTAGGTGGCCGGCCTAGAGGGGCGCGCCATGGGGGGAGTCCTACTTGGACTCTTAGTCCTGGTAGGATTCCCCTTTCCTTCTCCGGAGTGGGAAAGGGAGAAAGGGAGAAGGAGTAGGAGTAGGAGAGGGAAAGGGGGCCGCCGCCCCCTTCCCTAGTCCAATTCGGACTCCCATGGGGGGGCACGGTCACCCCTTGTGGGCTGTCCCCTCTCTCTCCCATGGCCCATGAGGCCCATGACTTCCCCCGGGGTTTCCGGTAACCCCTCAGTACTCCGAAAAAATACCCGAACCACTCGAAACCATTCCGGTGTCCGAATACCATCTTCCTATTGGGGAACGTAGTAATTCAAAAAAAATCCTATGATCACGCAAGATCTATCTAGGAGAAGCATAGCAATGAGACGGGAGAGTGTGTCCACGTACCCTCGTAGACCGAAAGCGGAAGCGTTTAGTAACGCGGTTGATGTAGTTGAACGTCTTCACGATCCAACCGATCCAAGCACCGAACGTACGGCACCTCCGTGTTCAGCACACGTTCAGCACAATGACGTCCCTCGAGCTCTTGATCCAGTTGAGGACGAGGGAGAGTTCCGTCAGCACTACGGCGTGGCGATGGTAATGATGAATTTATCGGCGCAGGGCTTCGCCTAAGCACTACGACGATATGACCGAGGTGTTAAACTATGGAGGGGGGCACCGCACACGGCTAAGAGATTGTCTGTTGTGCTTTGGGGTGCCCCCTTGCCGACGTATATAAAGGAGTGAGGGAGTCCTGGATTAAGGGGTCCTCGGGCGTCCGGGCTGTGTAACATGGGCCGGACTAATGGGTTGCGAAGAGACAAGATAGAAGGCTTCCCCCCGTGTCCGGATGGGACTCTCCTTGGCGTGGGAGGCAAGCTTGGCGTGCGGATATGAAGATTCCTTTCTGTGTAAACCGACTCTGTACAACCCTAGCCCCCTCCGGTGTCTATATAAACTGGAGGGTTTAGTCCGTAGAGGCAATCATAATCATACAGGCTAGACATCTAGGGTTTAGCCATTACGATCTCTTGGTAGATCAACGCTTGTAACCCCTATACTCATCAAAGTCAATCAAGCAGGAAGTAGGGTATTACCTCCATAAAGAGGGCCCCAACCTGGGTAAGCATCGTGTCCCCTGCCTCCTGTTACCTTCGATCCTTAGATGCACAGTTCGGGACCCCCTACCCGAGATCTGCCAGTTTTGACACCGACATTGGTGCTTTCATTGAGAGTTCCACTATGCTAGCATCGAAAGGCTCGATGGCTCCATCAATCACCTACAACAATGATGTCGCGAAGGAGATTTTTCTCCCCGGCCAGATCTTTGTATTCTACGGCTTCGCACTGCGTGCCAACTCGGTCGGCCACCTGGAGCAGATCGACAGCTACGCCCCTGGTCACCAGATCAGTTTTGGAAATCTGAACTATGTCACTGATATCCGAGGAGACTTGATCTTCCAAGGGCTCGCGGTCTCAACCACCGCTCCAGCCTTAGATCCAGAGCACGTCACCAGGTCCGAAGACGGGAGTCTAGAGCCTGCAGGACTCTCTGCGGCCTTAGAGCTCAGTACCGGAAAACCGGAGAGAATAGCATCTCCGGCAATCATTACAAAGCCGGACTCTTCTCCGGACACTAACTCCGAACCCTGGAAGTCCGCGTCATGCGAGCTCGGCCCGGAAACTTCTGTCCCCGTCCAAACCTTGCTCTTAAACGAGGCTTTGGACTTAATGCGATCCCTCGTCCTCACAGAGGAACCGCTTCCGAATTGCGCCCAGCCCGGACTAGGGGCAGAAAACGGGGAATTTTGCTTCCCACCCACCACCCACTTCATAGCCACTGTCGACGATCTTACCGACATGCTCGATTACGCCTCCGAAGACATCAACGGTATGGACGACGATACCGGAGAGGAGCAGGCCCAAAACCTGCCGTTCACCGGACGCTGGACATCCACTTCCTCATACAACGTATACATGGTGGGCACACCTAAGGAAAGCGACGACGATGGTGAGAAGAACCCAGTCGAGGACGAACCTCCTGAGATACCACCGAAACGTCGACGTCAGCGCGCACCGCTCTAAATCGCTTCATGAAAAAAGATAGCAATACCGGCACCGGAAACAATGATACTCCAGAAAACGCCGAAGACCAAGAAGACCCCATCGAACCAACATCTGAACAGGATGATCGGGAGGACGGGCAAGTCGACCCTGACGAGCAAGCAGAGAACGAGGACTCGGAGGATAGCAACTATCTACCACCTCTCCGAGGACAACGTGAGCCTCGGCAACGAAGATTTTATCATGCCAGAGGAACCCCTCAAACAAGAGTGCTTTAAGCGCCGGCTAATAGCCACAGCAAGAAGCCTCAAAAAGAAACAACAGAGGCTTCAAGCTGACCAAGATCTGCTCAATGACAGATGGACTAATGTCCTGGCAGCAGAAGAATACGGCCTCGAGCGCCCAAAAAAGAGTTACCCGAAGCGTAAGCTGCTACCCCAATTCAACGATGAGGCGTTGGAGCCCATACCACCCGTGCGTAACGCGGCTGACGGACCCGATCGACCACCACGTGGCCGGGACATAACGTCAACTGAAGCCGAACACCATCCCGCACCACCTCACCGTAAAAGCAGAGAAACAATAGCTTGGGGATACACATATGACCTACGACAAGACCTGGAGAAAAGAGCAGGTCAGACCAGATCAATCTACGGATCGCGGGGGCGTGCCCCGGCGCGAGAAGATGGCTATCAAGCCTGGCGCGACAAGCATAATCATGCTCGGGCCGAGAACTGCATACGGACTTCATCCGAACTGCGTCGAGACATGGCCCGATACAGAGGCGCCGCACACCCCCTGTGCTTCACCGATGAGGTAATGGAGCACCAGTTCCCAGAAGGGTTTAAACCCGTGAACATTATATCATACGACGGCACAACAGATCCCGCAGTATGGATTGAAGATTTTCTTCTCCACATTCACATGGCTCGAGGTGATGATCTACACGCCATCAAGTACCTTCCCCTAAAACTTAAGGGGCCAGCTCGACACTGGTTGAATAGCCTCCCAGAAAACTCTATTGGAAGCTGGGAAGACTTGGAGGATGCCTTTAGAGACAACTTCCAAGGCACTTATATCCGGCCTCCGGATGCCGATGACCTCAGTCATATAGTCCAACAACCCGGAGAGTCGGCCAGGAAATTCTGGACCAGGTTCCTAATTAAAAAGAACCAGATTGTTGACTGTCCGGACGCCGAAGCCCTAGCGGCCTTTAAACACAGCATCCATGACGAATGGCTCGCGCGACACCTCGGCCAAGAAAAGCCGAAGTCCATGGCAGCCCTTACAGCACTAATGACCCGCTTTTGCGCGGGCGAGGATAGCTGGCTGGCCCGTAGCGGCAACAGTACCAGCGACCCTAGCACTTCTGAAGCCAGAAATGGCAACGGAAGGCCCCGACACAACAAGCATAAGCGTCGGAGCAACAATGATGATATAGAGAGTACGGAGTCAACGCCGGATTCAGTGGCTCCAAATCCGGTCAATAGAAGAAGCCATTCAAACGAAACAAAGACAGTTCATCAAGCCTGGACCGAATACTTGACCGACCTTGGCAGATCCACAGCACTCCTGACAAGCCTGCCAACCACACCAACAGAAGCTGTTGGGTCTTCAAACAGGCCGGCAAGTTAAATGCCAAAAACAAGGAGAAAGGATCACCCAACGAGGATGACGATGATCAACCTCGCGCATCGAAAACAGGGGAATAGAAGAAATTTCCCCCCGAGGTCAAAACGGTGAACATGATATACGTCACTCATACCCCCAAGAGGGAGCGCAAGCGCCCGCTAAGGGACGTCTACGCGATAGAGCCAGTCGCCCCAAAATTCAACCCATGGTCGTCCTGTCCGATCACCTTTGATCGCAGGGACCATCCAACCAGTATCCGTCACGGAGGTTCGGCCGCACAAGTCCTCGGTCCAATCATTGATGGATTCCACCTTACGCAAGTCCTCATGGACGGCGGCAACAGCCTTAACCTACTCTATCAGGACATAGTCCGCAAGATGGGTATCGATCCATCAAGAATCAAGCCCACTAAAACTACCTTTAAAGGAGTAATACCTGGTGTAGAGGCCCGCTGCACGGGCTCAATCACATTGGAGATCGTCTTCGGTTCGCCGGACAACTTCCGCAGCGAAGACTTGATCTTCGACATAGTCCCCTTCCACAGTGGCTACCATGCACTGCTCGGACGAACCGCGTTCGCTCGCTTCAACGCGGTCCCACACTATGCCTATCTCAAACTCAAGATGCCCGAACCCCGCGGTGTTATAACAGTCAATGGAAACATGGAGCGCTCCCTCCGTACTGAGGGGCATACCGCGGCCCTGGCAGCAGAGGTACAGAGCGGTTTTATCATACCAAATACTATATCGGCAGTCAAGCCCCCGAACACTGTCAAACGAGTCCGGGCTACCCCTCAGCATGATAGTCCAGCTCGTCAGGAGCTTGATTAGCAATTTGGCCTCCATCTCAACCCCTACCAAATTGTGGCATATGTACCACGCGTACATAATTACGCGCTAAAAATACCATGGGAAGGGATGGAGGCATAATAAAGATAAAGTCCACAATACGGCCAGACCCTATCAGGACATTCATATTTCCTTTTTTCTCCTCTTTTTTCCCAGGTTCCTTACAACCCACATCACTTTTTCGACGGTACCAAGGCCTCTTTTCGAGGCCTACTAGGAAAACACTGATCAATGACCCTCTCAAAGGACAATACACCAAGGAGAAAGGTAGCATAGACGCGTGGCAGAGTACCTAACGGATCCCTAAAGATCACTTGTTCGTCTTTAAGACACTTACACAGCTCTCCTTCGTGTTCGGCATGTAAAATAGCCTTGTTGCTTAGTGCACTATCTGTACCAATACGTTTTGACGTATCAATCAGACTATAATGGAAACAGGTTTTTACCCAACCTATGTGTTGTTGGCTTATCTCTTAATATGTGTTTCCCTGTTATAGTCTGATTGTCATGTACACCTCAGTACGACTTAAATCGCCAGGGGCTCTGTTAGGCCACGTACATTTGTTAAACACTAAAACAAAGTCCGAACACTTTCATAGTACAAATTCGGCGTCCCGAATATAGCATTATATGCATTGGCCCGAATCATGTCTTTGGTCAATAGCTGGGTTGCCCGGCTCCTGTGGTTGCTACCTTACGTTCCGCTTGATCGGCTAAGGTAGTAAAGGGAGAACTATTGCGGTTGTGTTTCCGGCTCATCCGGACAAGCACCTTATTAGAGAAAGCCGAAAACTGACTGTCATGATGCGGCGAGAGCTGGTCAGCTATGCGGTGACTAAGTATAAATCTCTTGCGATTTTTTTCCGCGTTATGTGATAGGCCGGCTTACACCTGGCCGGGCATCCATAGCACCCAGGTTCGGATAACCGAACAATACTAGGGGCTGCGCCCACGCTATCATTATAAAACTCCTATGGCTAAGTGAGAGCGATAAAGCCACATAGTCTGATTGCCTAGTTCGCCGCACTAACACCTCCTTCATGGACCAAAACGTTGGGTCAAGAGTGTTTAGGTGCTATCCCGAACACCCCCGTACTACCTACGTGGGGGCTGAAGCCGACGACTGGCCAACTCTCAGATATCGTAAACAGCCACACAGGAGGACAAATTTCAAAAGTAAAACATTGAACATATCATACATAAAGCCTTGTTTCATAAACATAGGATTGGACATCATAGATACATTCATTCAAATATGATGTCCTTCGAACACTGGCCCTCTGCAATGCGGGATCCTTTCAGGACATCATCGAAATACCGCTCTGGCGTGCGGTGCTCTTTGCCTATGGGCGGTCCCTCGGTTGCAAGCTTGACGGCGTCCATCTTCGCCCACTGCACCTTGACACGGGCGAAGGCCATCCGCGCACCTTCGATGCAGACCGAACGCTTCACGCCATCAAGCCGAGGGCAGGCACTAACCAGCCGCTTCACGAGACCGAAGTAGCTACTGGGCATGGGTTCAGCGGGCCAAAGACGGATTATCAAATCCCTCATGGCCAATTCAGCTACCCTATGCAGCTCGGTCCACTGCTTCAGTTGATCACTGAGGGGCACGGGATGCTCTGGCGCAAGGTACTGCGACCAGAACAGCTTCTCGTTGAGCTCCCCTCTTCGGCCCGGAAGAACTCCGCAGCATCAGCAATACTCCGGGGCAGGTCCGCAAACACTCCTGGAGAACTGCAAATCCGGGTTAGCAATATATACCTTTTCCTCACGAATTTGCTCTGCATGTTAAAGGCCTTACCCGCTACAATCTGCTTTGCCTCTTGGATCTCTCGGACAGCGCTTTGGGCTTCAGTCCGGGCCTCCTGTGCACTTTGGAGGGCCTTAGCAAGTTCAGAATTTTGATCTGAAATCTTGCGCTCTAAGGACTCAGATTTGTTTATCGCATCCTTGAGCTCCTGCTGGACTTCCTCCAACCGTGCTTCATGTTTTAGGCGGGAGGCTCGCTCCTCCTCCGCCTCCTTCTTGGCTTCCGCTAGCGCATTCTTGAGGGTCTCGACCTCTGCCGCGCCAGCTATGAGCATTATTATAAAAGCTCATGAGATCACAATTCAGAACTAATCTAATTTCAGACATGTTTTCGGTGTCACATACCTTGTTTTTCCTCTAACTTCCGCCTTAGCTCGAACGCTTCGGTGGCATGGGCAGCTGACGCCTACCTCGCAGCCTGTTTGTTCCAACAGATACATATGTTAACCTCCTGTGTGAGTCATTAGATCCTCTGTTCGGTCTTTCTTTCCGAACATCGAACAGAGTCTCAGGGGCCACTATCTATACAATAGGCATTCCTTTTATACAGCTAAAAACATTATAAAGCACATACCTCAAAGCCTCTTAAAAGGCTAGTGTAGGCTTTGGTCAATCCGCTCTTCGCGGACTGAACCTTTTCAATCACCTTACCCATAAGGGTACGATGTTCTTCCACAATGGTAGCGCTCTGAAGCGCTCTCACCAGAGTGTCCGGCGCCTCCACATTGACAGAAGTCGCCGGTGGGGTGGGCGCGCCCCCTTCCTTTGAAGGAGGTTGCTCATTTGGCTCCGGAACCGTGTGGGTTTCCGGAACGACATTTGGTTGGGGCCAAATTGGACATGGCCCCCGTCTCCGGTCTCCATGGGGGTCGGTTCCCCCATGTTCTTGGCAGCCGAGGTGTCACCCTTTGGCGCCGTCTTGGCAGTCTTCGTCACCCCTCCCTGTTCCGGAAGGGTCCTTCAGGACGACACCTCGGTGTTGTCCACAGCAGTAGGGGAGGAAGCTGGTGGAGGTGACTCGCTCTCCATCATGTCCGGACCCAGCGAGTTCCCGGAAGAGGAAGATCGCTGGGGGAGGACATGAACCGGACAGCAGCACACAGTTTAAATTTATTAACTATAAGCCAGAAAAAGTCGGATATATATGTACCTTTGAGTACTTACGATCCGGCCAGGGGCTTCGGCCTGGGGCGCCACTCGTCGGCGTCTGATTCGAAGTCATCCATAAGGGAGGTTCTCCCTTTCTTGGACGCCTCCGCCTCTAGATCAACGGAGGCTGCCCTCTTCTTCTTCTCCCCCTTAGGGGGGGAAGTGCTCTCTTCCTTCTCCTCTTCCTCTTCGTCAGGGGAGGAGAGCGTTCCGGTGTCCTCGGACGCTATGTCCGAAGCACCCTTACAGCGGATGCCACCCTTGGCCTCCTTGCCCTTCTTCTTGGCCTTCTTTTCCGGCGCCTGGTACGGCGCCGGGACCAGCATCCTCGTCAACAGAGGAATAGCCAAGTCTTCGGGCAGCGGAGCCGGACAGTGGATCTGTTTCGCTTTCTTCGTCCAACCCTACGAAGAAAATGGGGAGTTTAGTATGCTTCTTGGACTTATAATGTAAGGTTATCAAAGAACTTACGGAGGTCGCAGCGTGGGTGCAGTCGTAGCCGAGGTCTTCGGTTGTCTCCGGCCATGACTTCTTGGTTTTAAAGAGCAGCTTCCACATGTCTTCCTGCTTCATGCCGAAGAACCGCTGCAGCGTCCGGGGACCGGCTGGGTCGAACTCCCACATGAACTCTTGACGCGCCTGACAGGGGAGAATCCGGCGGAAGAGCATCACCTGGATCACGCTGGCAAGGCTGGTATTCTTGTCTACCATGCTCTTGATACGCTTCTGCAGCGTCATCACCTCATCAGACGACGCCCAGTCCAGGCCCTTGTTGAGCCAAGATGTCAGCCGCATTGCAGGCCCGGACTTGAATTCGGAGGGGGCGGCCCAGGTAGGGTCACGAGGTTCCGTGACATAGAACCACTCCTGCTGCCATCCCTCCACGGTCTCCACGAAGGTGCCCTTGGGCCAGGTGACATTGGGGAGCTTGCTCACCATTGCGCCCCCGCAGTCCGCGTGCTGACCCTCCACTACTTTTGGCTTCACGTTGAAGACCTTGAGCCATAGGCCAAAGTGGGGGGATATACGGAGGAATGCCTCGCATACGATGATAAATGCCGAAATGTTGAGGAAGGAATTTGGGGCTAGATCATGGAAATCTAGCCCATAGTAAAACATGAGGCCGCAGACGAAAGGGTGAAGGGGAAACCCTAGTCCGCAAAGGAAATGAGGGATAAACACTACCCTCTCACCGGGCGTTGGTGTAGGGATGATCTGCTTCTTGGCCGGGAGCCGGTGGGCGATCTCCTTGGCCAGGTAACCCGCTTCCCGGAGTTCCTTGATGTTTCTCTCCGTAAAGGAGGAAGCCATCCACTTGCCCTGCGCTCCGGATCCGGACATGGCTGGAATACTTTCTGGGAACGAAGAGGATTGAAGCTTGGGTGCTGGAGCATGAGGGTGGATGGGCTGAGGAAGGGGAGGCATGGGGTAAAAAGGGGGAACCTTATCTCTTTATAAAGGCAGTGAATATCATGCGCCCCCCACGAGCCTTAAAGCTCGCCTATTTCCAAGGGGTCGTGCGAAACGGCACGGTTGGGTTTCCCAAGCCCGTATTGATGTGAATCCCGTAATAAGGGGGCATGATCTCTATTTTGACAAGACGTGTCATCAGTGGTTGTGTCTCGAAACGCGAAACGGGAGGCCGAAACACGGTTCGAAATAATAAAGTGGCCGGACATAACGTCTCATCAGTAAAATCTTCAGAGGACAGAACTTATTTGTATTTTTCCCTTGTGATTCAGAGGTATGACTATTGTACAGAGCCGGATATAGTACTGACGATCAACTACTTTGGAGTATTCGAAGGAGGAACCCGCCTTGCAATGCCGAAGAGAATCTGCGCGCTGGACACATCGTCATTGAAGCCTGGTTCAGGGGCTACTGAGGGAGTCCTGGATTAAGGGGTCCTCGGGTGTCCGGGCTGTGTAACATGGGCCAGACTAATGGGATGCAAAGATACAAGATAGAAGGCTTCCCCCATGTCCGGATGGGACTCTCCTTGGCGTGGGAGGCAAACTTGGCATGCAGATGTGAAGATTCCTTTCTCTGTAAACCGACTCTGTACAACCCTAGCCCCCTCCGGTGTCTATATAAACCGGAGGGTTTAGTCCCTAGAGGCAATCATAATCATACATGCTAGACATCTAGGGTTTAGCCATTACGATCTTGTGGTAGATCAACTCTTGTAACCCCTATACTCATCAAAGTAAATCAAGCAGGAAGTAGGGTATTACCTTCATCAAGAGGGCCCGAACCTGGGTAAACATCGTGTCCCTTGCCTCCTGTTACCTTCGATCCTTAGACGAACAGGTCGGGACACCCTACCCGAGATATGCCGGTTTTGACACCGACAGGGAGGAGGAGGCCGGCCAAGGAGGAGGCGCGCCAGGGGGGAGTCCTACTAGGACTCCAAACCTAGTAGGATTCGGCCCCCATTTCCTTCCTACGGAGAGGGGAAAGGAGGAAGAGGGAGGAGGAAAGAGGGGGGGTCGCGCCGCCTCCCCTTGCCCAATTAGGATTGGGGCAAGGGGGCGCGCCCACCTCGTTTGGCCCGCCTCCTCTCCTCCACTATCGCCCATTAGGCCCAATAACTTTCCCGGGGGGTTCCGATAGCCTCATGTTACTCCGATAAATCCCCGAACCTTATCGGAACCATTTCGATGTCCGAATATAACCTTCCAATATATCAATCTTTACCTCTCGACCATTTCAAGACTCCTCGTCATGTCCGTGATCTCATCCGGGACTCCGAACAAACTTCTATCATCAAATCACATAACTCATAATACAAATCGTCATCGAACGTTAAGCGTGCGGACCCTACGGGTTTGAGAACTATGTAGACATGACTGAGACACATTTCCGGTCAATAACCAACAGCGGAACCTGGATGCTCATAGTGGCTCCTACATATTCTATGAAGATCTTTATCGGTCAAACCGCATAACAACATACGTCATTCCCTTTGTCATCGTTATGTTACTTGCCCGAGATTCGATCGTCGGTATCTTCATACCTAGTTCAATCTCATTACCGGCAAGTCTCTTTACTCGTTCCGTGATACATCATCCCATAACTAACTCATTAGTCACATTTCTTGCAAGGCTTATAGTGATGTGCATTACCGAGAGGGCCCAGAGATACCTCTCTGATACACAGAGTGACAAATCATAATCTCGATCTATGCCAACTCAACAAACAACCATCGGAGACACCTGTAGAGCATCTTTATAATCACCTAGTTACGTTGTGATGTTTTATAGCACACAAAGTGTTCCTCCGGTATTCGGGAGTTGCATAATCTCATTGTCAGAGGAATATGTATAAGTCATGAAGAAAGCAATAGCAATAAAACTAAACGATCATTATGCTAAGCTAACGGATGGACCTTGTCCATCACATCATTCTCTAATGATGTGATCCCGTTGCTCAAATGACAACACATGTCTATGGTCAGGAAACTTAACCATCTTTGATTAATGAGCTAGTCTAGTAGAGGCACACTAGGGACATTCTATTTGTCTATGTATTCACACATGTACTAAGTTTCCGGTTAATAAAATTCTAGCATGAATAATAAACATTTATAATGATATAAGGAAATATAAATAACAACTTTATTATTGCCTATATGGCATATTTCCTTCAGTCTACCACTTGCACTAGAGTCAATAATCTAGATTACATAGTAATGATTCTAACACCCACGGAGTCTTGGTGCTGATCATGTTTTGCTCGTGGAAGAGGCTTAGTCAACGGGTCTGCAACATTCAGATCTGTATGTATTTTGCAAATCTCTATGTCTCCCTCCTTGACTTGATCGTGGATGGAATTGAAGTGTCTCTTGATGTGTTTGGTTCTCTTGTGAAATCTGGATTCTTTCGCCAAGGCAATTGCTCCAGTATTGTCACAAAAGATTTTCATTGGACCCGATGCACTAGGTATTACACCTAGATCGGATATGAACTCCTTCATCCAGACTCCTTCATTTGTTGCTTCTGAAGCAGCTATGTACTCCGCTACACACGTAGATCCCGCCACGACGCTCTGCTTGGAACTGCACCAATTGACAGCTCCACCATTCAATATAAATATGTATCCCGTTTGCGACTTAGAGTCATCCGGACCAGTGTCAAAGCTTGCATCAACGTAACCATTTATGACGAGCTCTTTGTCACCTCCATAAACGAGAAACATATCCTTGGTCCTTTTCAGGTATTTCAGGATGTTCTTGACCGCTGTCCAGTGATCCACTCCTGGATTACTTTGGTACCTCCCTGCTAAACTTATAGCAAGGCACAGATCAGGTCTGGTACACAGCATTGCATACATGATAGAACCTATGGCTGAGGCATAGGGAATGACTTTCACTTTCTCTCTATCTTCTACAGTGGTCGGGCATTGAGTCTGACTCAACTTCACACCTTGTAACATAGGCAAGAACCCTTTCTTTGACTGATCCATTTTGAACTTCTTCAAAACTTTATCAAGGTATGTGCTTTGTGAAAGTCCAATTAAGCGTCTTGATCTATCTCTATAGTTCTTGATACCCAATATGTAAGCAGCTTCACCGAGGTCTTTCATTGAAAAATTCTTATTCAAGTATCCTTTTATGCTATCCAGAAATTATGTATTATTTCCAATCAACAATATGTCATCCACATATAATATTAGAAATGCTACAGAGCTCCCACTCACTTTCTTGTAAATACAGGCTTCTCCAAAAGTCTGTATAAAACCATATGCTTTGATCACACTATCAAAGCGTATATTCCAACTCCGAGAGGCTTGCACCAGTCCATAAATGGATCGCTGGAGCTTGCACACTTTGTTAGCACCTTTAGGATTGACAAAACCTTCTGGTTGCATCATATACAACTCTTCTTTAAGATATCCATTAAGGAATGCAGTTTTGACATCCATTTGCCAAATTTCATAATCATAAAATGCGGCAATTGCTAACATGATTCGAACAGACTTAAGCATCGCTACGGGTGAGAAGGTCTCGTCGTAGTCAACTCCTTGAACTTGTCGAAAACCTTTCGCAACAAGTCGAGATTTGTAGACAGTAACATTACCGTCAGCATCAGTCTTCTTCTTGAATATCCATTTATTCTCTATGGCTTGCCGATCATTGGGCAAGTCAACCAAAGTCCACACTTTGTTCTCATACATGGATCCCATCTCAGATTTCATGGCCTCAAGCCATTTGGCGGAATCTGGGCTCATCATCGCTTCCTCATAGTTCGTAGGTTCGTCATGGTCAAGTAACATGACCTCCAGAACAGGATTACGGTACCACTCTGGTGCGCATCATACTCGTGTTGACCTACGAGGTTCGGTAGTAACTTGATCTGAAGTTTCATGATCATCATTAGCTTCCTCACTAATTGGTGTAGGAATCACTGGAACTGATTTCTGTGATGAACTACTTTCCAATTCGGTAGAAGGTACAATTACCTCATCAAGTTCTACTTTCTTCCCACTCACTTCTTTTGAGAGAAACTCCTTCTCTAGAAAGGATCCTTTCTTATCAATGAATATCCTAGATCGCACCATGAAGACGCATTTCTCTGATTTGGGTTCGATCTTATTAGGCTGAAGCTGTTTCACATAAGCATCGCAACCCCAAACTTTAAGAAACGACAGCTTAGGTTTCTTGCCAAACCACAGTTCATATGGAGTCATCTCAATGGATTTAGATGGTGCCCTATTTAACGTGAATGCAGCCATCTCAAAAGCATAACCCCAAAACGATAGTGGTGAATCGGTAAGAGACATCATAGATCGCACCATATCTAATAAATACGGTTACGATGTTCGAACACACCATTACGCTTTGGTGTTCCAGGTGGCGTGAGTTACGAAACTATTCCACATTGTTTCAAATGAAGACCAAACTCATAACTCAAATATTCACATCCACGATCAGATCGTAGAAACTATATTTTCTTGTTACGATGATTTTCCACTTCACTCTGAAATTCTTTGAACTTTTCAAATGTTTCAGACTTATGTTTCATCAAGTACATATACCCATATCTGCTCAAATCATCTGTGGAGGTCAGAAAATAACGATACCCGCCGCGAGCCTCAACACTCATCGGTCCGCATACATCAGTATTTATTATTTCCAACAAGTCAGTTGCTCGCTCCATTGTTCCGGAGAACGGAGTCTTAGTCATCTTGCCCATGACGCATGGTTCGCAAGCATCAAGTGATTCCAGAAGCCCATCAGCATGCAGTTTCTTCATGCGCTTTACACCAATATGACCTAAACGGCAGTGCCACAAAAAAGTTGCACTATCATTATTAACTTTGCATCTTTTGGCTTCAATATTATGAATATGTGTATCGCTACAATCGAGATTCAACAAAAATAGACGACTCATCAAGGGTGCATGACCATAAAAGATATTACTCATATAAATAGAAAAACCATTATTCTCTGATTTAAATGAATAACCGTCTTGCATCAAACAAGATCCAGATATAATGTTCATGCTCAATGCTGGCACCAAATAACAATTATTCAGGTCTAAGACTAATCCCGACGGTAGATGTAGAGGTAGCGTGCCGACGGCGATCACATCAACCTTCGAACCATTTCCCACGTGCATCGTCACCTCGTCCTTAGCCAATCTTTCTTTAATCCGTAGCCCCTGTTTCGAGTTGCAAATATGAGCAACAGAACCAGTATCAAATACCCAGGCGCTACTACGAGCATTAGTAAGGTACACATAAATAACATGCATATCAAATATACCTTTCACTTTGCCATCCTTCTTATCCGCTAAATACTTGGGGCAGTTCCGCTTCCAATGACCAGTCCCTTTGAAGTAGAAGCACTCAGTCTCAGGCTTAGGTCCAGACTTGGGATTCTTCCCTTGAGCAGCAACTTGCTTGTTGTTCTTCTTGAAGTTCCCCTTCTTCCCTTTGCCCTTTTTCTTAAAACTAGTGGTCTTGTTAACCATCAACACTTGATGCTCCTTCTTGATCTCTACCTCCGCAGCCTTTAGCATCGCGAAGAGCTCGGGAATAGTCTTTTCCATCCCTGCGTATTATAGTTCATCACGAAGCCTTTATAGCTTGGTGGCACTGATTGAAGAACTATGCCAATGACACTATCATCAGGAAGATTAACTCCCAGCTGAGTCAAGTGGTTGTGGTACCCAGACATTCTGAGTATGTGTTCACTGGCAGAACTATTCTCCTCCATTTTTCAGCTATAGAACTTGTTGGAGACTTCATATCTCTCAACTTGGGCATTTTCTTGAAATATTAACTTCAACTCCTGGAACATCTCATATGCTCCATGACGTTCAAAACGTCTTTGAAGTCCCGATTCTAAGCCGTAAAGCATGGCACAGTGAACTATCGAGTAGTCATCAGCTTTGCTCTGCCACACGTTCATAATGTCCAGAGTTGCTCCTGCAGAGGGTCTTGCACCTAGCGGTGCTTCCAGGACTTAATTCTTCTGTGCAGCAATGAGGATAATCCTCAAGTTACGGACCCAGTCTGTGTAGTTGCGACCATCATCTTTCAACTTAGCTTTCTCTAGGAACGCATTAAATTCAAGGGAATGGTAGCACGGGCCATTGATCTACAACAACATAGACATGCAAAAACTATCAGGTACTAAGTTCATGATAAATCAAAGTTCAATTAATCATATTACTTAAGAACTCCCACTTAGATAGACATCCCTCTAGTCATCTAAATGATCACGTGATCCATATCAACTAAACCATGTCCGATCATCACATGAGATGGAGTAGTTTTCAATGGTGAACATCACTATGTTGATCATATCTACTATATGATTCACGTTCGACCTTTCGGTCTCAGTGTTCCGAGGCCATATCTACACATATGCTAGGCTCGTCAAGTTTAACCCGAGTATTCTACAGGTGCAAAACTGTCTTGCACCCATTGTATGTGAACGTAGAGCTTATCACACCCGATCATCACATGGTGTCTCGGCACGACGAACTGTAGCAACGGTGCATACCCAGGGAGAACACTTATACCTTGATATTTAGTGAGGGTCATCTTATAATGCTACTGCCATACTAAGCAAAATAAGATGCATAAAGGATAAACATCACATGCAATCAAAATATGTGACATGATATGGCCATCATCATCTTGTGCCTTTGATCTCCATCTCCAAAGCACCGTCATGATCTCCATCGTCACCGGCTTGACACCTTGATCTCCATCGTAGCATTGTTGTCGTCTCGCCAACTATTGCTTCTACGACTATCGCTACCGCTTAGTGATAAAGTAAAGCAATTACATGGCGATTGTATTTCATACAATAAAGCGACAACCATAAGGCTCCTGCCAGTTGCCGATAACTTTTACAAAACATGATCATCTCATACAACAATTTATATCTCATCATGTCTTGACCATATCATATCACAACATGCCCTGCAAAAACAAGTTAGACGTCCTGTACTTTGTTGTTGCAAGTTTTACGTGGCTGCTACAGGCTTCTAGCAAGAACCGTTCTTACCTACGCATCAAAACCACAACGATTTTTCGTCAAGTGTGTTGTTTTAACCTTCAACAAGGACCGGCCGTAGTCAAACTCGATTCAACTAAAGTTGGAGAAACAGACACCCGCTAGCCACCTGTGTGCGAAGCCAGTCGGTAGAACCAGTCTCATGAACGCGGTCATGTAATGTCGGTCCGAGCCGCTTCATCCAACAATACCGCCGAATCAAAGTAAGACGTTGGTGGTAAGCAGTATGACTATTATCGCCCACAACTCTTTGTGTTCTACTCGTGCATATAACATCTACGCATAGACCTGGCTCGGATGCCACTGTTGGGGAACGTAGTAATTCAAAAAAATTCCTACGATCACGCAAGATCTATCTAGGAGAACCATAGCAACGAGACGGGAGAGTGTGTCCATGCACCCTTGTAGACCGAAAGCGGAAGCGTTTAGTAACACGGTTGATGTAGTTGAACGTCTTCACGATCCAACTGGTCCAAGCACCGAACGTACGGCACCTCCGTGTTCAGCACACGTTCAGCACGATGACGTCCCTCGAGCTCTTGATCCAGTTGAGGACGAGGGAGAGTTCCGTCAGTACTACGGCGTGCCAACGGTGATGATGAAGTTACCAGTGCAGGGCTTCGCCTAAGCACTACGACGATATGACCGAGGTGTTAAACTGTGGAGGGGGGCACCGCACACGGCTAAGAGATTGTCTATTATGCTTTGGGGTGCCCCCTTGCCCATGTATATAAAGGAGGGGGGAGGAGGAGGACGGCCAAGGAGGAGGCGCGCCAAGGGGGGGAGTCCTACTAGGACTCCAAACCTAGTTGGATTCGCCCCCCCCCCCCCTTTCCTTCCTACGGAGAGGGGGAAAGGGAAAGGAGGGAGAGGGAGAAGGAAAGAGGGGGGTCGCGCCCCCTCCCCTTGTCCAGTTCAGATTGGGGCAAGGGGGCGCGCCCCACCTCCTGTGGCATGCCTCCTCTCCTCCACTATGGCCCATTAGGCCCAATAACTTTCCGGGGGGTCCGATAGCCTCCCAGTACTCCGATAAATCCCCGAACCTTATCGGAATCATTCCGATGTCCGTATAATCTTCCAATATATCAATCTTTACCTCTCGACCATTTCGAGACTCCTCGTCATGTCCGTGACCTCATCCGGGACTCCGAACAAACTTCGGTCATCAAATCACATAACTCATAATAAAAAATCGTCATCGAACGTTAAGCGTGCGGACCCTACGTGTTCGAGAACTATGTAGGCATGACCGAGACACATCTCCGGTCAATAACCAACAGCGGAACCTGGATGCTCATATTGTCTCCTACATATTCTACGAAGATCTTTATCGGTCAAACCGCATAAGAACATACGTCATTCCCTTTGTCATCGTTATGTTACTTGCCCGAGATTCGATCGCCGGTATCTTCATACCTAGTTCAATCTCGTTACCGGCAAGTCTCTTTACTCGTTTCGTAATACATCATCCCGTAACTAACTCATTAGTCACATTTCTTACAAGGCTTATAGTGATGTCCATTACCGAGAGGGCCCAGAGATACCTCTCCGATACACAGAGTGACAAATCATAATCTCGATCTATGCCAACTCAACAAACACCATCAGAGACAACTGTAGAGCATCTTTATAATCACACAGTTACATTGTGACATTTGATAGCACACAAAGTGTTCCTCCGGTATTCGGGAGTTGCATAATCTCATAGTCAGAGGAATATGTATAAGTCATGAAGAAAGCAATAGCAATAAAACTAAACGATCATTATGCTAAGCTAACGGATGGGTCTTGTCCATCACATCATTCTCTAATGATGTGATCCCGTTGATCAAATGACAACACATGCTATGCTCAGGAAACTTAACCATCTTTGATTAACGAGCTAGTCTAGTAGAGGCACACTAATGACCCACAAGTATAGGGGATCTATCGTAGTCCTTTCGATAAGTAAGAGTGTCGAACCCAACAAGGAGCAAAAGGAAATGACAAGCGGTTTTCAGTAAGGTATTCTCTGCAAGCACTGAAATTATCGGTAACAGATAGTTTTGTGATAAGATAATTTGTAACGGGTAACAAGTAACAAAAGTAAAAGGTGCAGCAAGGTGGCCCAATCCTTTTTGTAGCAAAGGACAAGCCTGGACAAACTCTTATATGAAGGTAAGCGCTCCCGAGGACACGTGGGAATTATCGTCAAGCTAGTTTTCATCACGCTCATATGATTCGCATTCGTTACTTTGATAATTTGATATGTGGGTGGACCGGTGCTTGGGTACTGCCCTTCCTTGGACAAGCATCCCACTTATGATTAACCCCTATTGCAAGCATCCGCAAATACAAAAGAAGTATTAAGGTAAACCTAACCATAGCATGAAACATATGGATCCAAATCAGCCCCTTACGAAGCAACTCATAAACTAGGGTTTAAGCTTCTGTCACTCTAGCAACCCATCATCTACTTATTACTTCCCAATGCCTTCCTCTAGGCCCAAACAATGGTGAAGTGTCATGTAGTCGACGTTCACATAACACCACTAGAGGAGAGACAACATACATCTCATGAAAATATCGAACGAATAGCAAATTCACATGACTACTTATAGCAAGACTTCTCCCATGTCCTCAGGAACAAACGTAACTACTCACAAATCACATTCATGTTCATAATCATAGGGGTATTAATATGCATAAAGGATCTGAACATATGATCTTAAACCAAATAAACCAACTAGCATCAGATACAAGGAGTAACCAACACTACTAGCAACCCACAGGTACCAATCTGAGGTTTTGAGACAAAGATTGGATACAAGAGATGAACTAGGGTTTGAGAGGAGATGGTGCTGGTGAAGATGTTGATGGACATTGACCCCCTCCCGATGAGAGGATCGATGGTGATGATGATGGTGATGATTCCCCCCCCCTTCCCGGAGGGATGTTTCCCCGGCAGAACAGCTCCGCCGGAGCCCTAGATTGGTTCCGCCAAGGTTCCGCCTCATGGCGGCGGTGTTTCGTCCCGAAAGCTTCCTCCTTATTTTTTTCTAGGACGAAAGACTTCATATAGCAGAAGATGGGCACCGGAGGCCTGCCAGGGGCCCACGAGACAGGGGGCGCGTCCAGGGGGGTAGGGCGCTCCCCCCACCCTGGTGGCCAGGGTGTGGGCCTCCTCTGGTTAATTCTTTTGCCAGTATTTTTTTATATATTCCAAAACGTGAAGTTTCAGGACTTTTGGAGTTGTGCAGAATAGGTCTCTAATATTTGCTCCTTTTCCAGCCCAGAATTCTAGCGGCCGGCATTCTCCCTCTTCATGTAAACCTTGTAAAATAAGAGAGAATAGACATAAATATTGTGACATAATGTGTAATAACAGCTCATAATGTAATAAATATCGATATAAAAGCATGATGCAAAATGGACGTATCACACACTAGGGATATTATGTTTGTCTATGTCTTCACACATGTACTAAGTTTCCGGTCTAGCATGAATAATAAACATTTATCATGATATAAGGAAATATAAATAACAACTTTATTATTGCCTCTAGGGCATATTTCCTTCACTTCCAATATATCAATCTTTACCTCTCGACCATTTCGAGACTCCTCGTCATGTCCGTGATCTCATCCGGGACTCCGAACAATCTTCGGTCACCAAAACACATAACTCATAATACAAATCGTCATCGAACGTTAAGCGTGCGGACCCTACGGGTTTGAGAACTATGTAGACATGACTGAGACACATCTCTGGTCAATAACCAATAGCGGAACCTGGATGCTCATATTGGTTCCTACATATTCTACGAAGATCTTTATCGGTCAAACCGCAATGACAACATACGTCATTCCCTTTGTCATCGGTATGTTACTTGCCAGAGATTCGATCGTCGGTATCCTCATACCTAGTTCAATCTCTTTACCGGCAAGTCTCTTTACTCGTTCCATAATGCGTCATCCCGTAACTAACTCATTAGTCACATTGCTTGCAAGGCTTATAATGATGTGCATTACCGAGAGAGCCCGGAGATACCTCTCCGATACTCGGAGTGACAAATCCTAATCTTGATCTATGCCAACCCAACAAACACCTTCGGAGACACCTGTAGAGCATCTTTATAATCACCCAGTTACGTTGTGACGTTTGATAGCACACAAGGTGTTCCTCCGGTATTCGGGAGTTGCATAATCTCATCTTAGGACTTAGTGAAACCCTATGTCTAAAACATCCTACTTCTAGCCCTACCATTTACTAAAAATACCTTGTTCTAACCCTAAAAAGAAAAGACCTTACTAAAAATACCCTAGTTCTAGCCCTAACATATGTCCATCCATCTATCTATATATCCTCATAAATCCTAGAAAAATGGCCTGGTTTTTTAACTACTGTCTACTTCTTGAATCATAGAAAAATGCCCTAATTTCACATAACATAGAAAAATCCTATTCTATTCAAAAGACCTACATTTACTTATTTTTTCAATTCTATTCAGAAAACCTACATTTACTAAAAAATCTCATATAGCATAATACATTTATGTACCTAAAAATTTCTATTACTAAATTCTTTTATTAAAAAGTTCTATACCTAATTTTTTTTATACAAAGAGAGGTGGGAGGAGGAGGAGGGAGGAGTGAGGGCTTCGGGCGGCTGGGGAAGGAGGAGAGAGGAGGGCAGTGGGAGGAGGGAGCAGGGCGGTCGGGTGAGGGAGGAGGGAGGAGGGCCGCCGGTGCGAGGAAGGAGAGAGGAGGGCCGCCAGAGGGAGGAGAGAGGAGGGCGGCGAGAGGAGGAGGGAGGGAGGCAGATACCTTGGGGGCGCTGGTGGGTGACGGCGCGCGACGGAATGAGCGAGTGAGAGTGTGATAGGGAGAGTGAGGACGCGCGCGAGCCGGGGTGTGGATAAGGTGCCCCGTAATAGTAGCGCTGGTTCGTAACCAACACTACTGCTAAACTCCATAGCAGTGGCGCTTTAGGGAAACAAACACTACTGCTATAGAACCAGCGCTACTACTAAGGCTAAGCATGTAAAAAATGCATCAAATTAAAAAAAGCATTGGTCATCAATGATCTTTTTGTGTAGAATCTAAATTGTCAGTATGAATGCATTAAATTAAAAAAGCATTGGTCATCAATGATCTTTTTGTGTAGAATCTAAATTGTCAGTATGAATCTTCGCCGGTTTAGGAACCGGCAAAGATTCATATTGCCACAGATCCTACACATAGAGTACAATGAAGACCAAGTGGTTGTGATAGTTTGAGAAGCACCATATTTAAGGTGGTAAACATTCTGTTCGCGGAGCGAGGTGGGACTAAACTTTAGTCTTAGGAGGGGACTGAATTTAGCAGTAGCGCTGGTTAGAGGAGAGCGCTATTGCTAAGTACAATAGCAGTAGCGTTTTTTACGTATGAGCGCCATACCTAGCCTGCCTGCAACGGTCTGGCAATTATAGTAGCGTGTTTTATAACTACAGTGCTATTGCTATATGCATAGTAGCAGCGCTCTTTCTGCCCAAGCGCTACTGCTATTTAGCAGCAGCGCTTCCTTCTAAAAAGCGCTACTGATGAGCTTCTGTGTATAAGCATTTTCCTAGTAGTGCATGGAGCAGCCCTCGGGCGGCTCCCGGTGCTACGTTGCAGCGGTCGCCGGCGGTTCTGAGAGTTGCGATGCAACGGTCGCCGGCGATTCCGGTCCCAAGATGTCGTAGGCGCAGGTATCACGGTGGGTTGTTATCTTCAGAGACGTGGGTTGCTGAACTGAATAGCGTGGTGGATGGGTTCAGGAAAGACGCCAGGCTACCTTGCTGAGATCGATGGCCACCAGTGCCATATGTACTATATCGGACGTCTAATTAGGTTGATGATTTCCCTAGAAAATCATGCAACTGATTTGTAGCAGTGGCCTATAGAATTTGAAATACATGTGATCTTTGTTCCTACAAGTTTTCTATTCCTGTAATATTCATATCCTAAGGTCTCTCGTTTCAAACTTTCTAGAGTTTTCTATTCCTACAATACTCATATTCCTGTAATATTCATATCCCCCTCCCCTTTTGTTCCTTGGTCTCTACAGGGATCCGCCCCCGTCGCCCTCCCCCACTGGCGGTTCTGTCAGTGACCTGGGCCTCTCCAGCCCATGAAGGGAGGCCTCCACTTGGCTGGGAACGGATGGCTTCGGCCTTGCTTGTACGACTTGACTGGCTCCTGTTCTTCCTTCTCCTACTTCCTTCTCCACATTCTAGTTCATGTAGTTCTTGACAAACCTCCATGGTTTGTAATTCATGCTATTTTGAGTGGATTGAGCACTGGGTTGCTAACATTCTCGCTTGCCATTGGCTACGGCAAATTTGGTGACAGGTACTCCCTTCCTCCGACAAAACTTTGTCATCAAAATGGACAAAAAGAGGGTGTATCTAGAACTAAAATACATCTAGATACATCTCCTTTTATTCATTTTGATGAGTATTTCCGGACGGAGATTCAACGTCGGCTACTACAGCTCGCATTGAGCACTTGCACGAAGAGGACAGGCCAGCCCCGGTATAGAAGGAGCGTCAACAGCTCGTTCGAGCAGCGGCAAGTGCTTGAGATGATTTGTACTTCAAGTGAATCTTCATAATGTAGTGCTTGAGATGATTTGTACTTCAAGTGAATCTTCATAATGTATCAGATCCTTTTCGCCAGAAAAATAATCACAATCTGTGTTACATTGCGAATTGAAATAATCACAGTTTGCAGCATGTTCGCTTTCAAGTACCAGAAAAGCACTCCAGCTTGGACGTAAGGTCTTCCTTAGGGCATACATGCATCACACCAAGCTGGCAAGTAATCTTTTCGTGTCGTACAACAGCACCAAACCCGACAGAACAGGAAACACCCTGAATGAAAAGAGGAATTAAATGGAGAACCAGCAAATCTGATAACCCAAGAAGAAACGGAACATTTTGAGCATACCTGAGATCTTCGATGACCACCACTGTCCAGCAGCACCCAGCCAGGATCGAAGTCATAGTACATCATAAGGTGTAGCCTGCACAGAAACCAAGATCAGTACAGTACAACACGGGCCTGCAGAAGCAAATCTGATTCAGACAAAAAAGTATTAAGGGCTAGCTTATGCTAACCTGACATCTCAGAGGACCACCACCGAACCAGCAGCATTCCAAGCTAAGATGTGTCCTCACTCTTCTGACAGATTATGAAACATGATCAGGTATACCCTGCATAGAGAACAAGAACCATATCAGTACATGCCTGTAAAATTGAGAACTAGCAAAAATAACAAGGGCTGGCTTATGCTAACAGGGGATCTCAGATATCAGACAAAAAACCAGAAGGATCCAAACAGGGCTTCCACAAACTCGGAGCATGTACAGCGTCACCCCGGTTGGAATTTTACATCAATCAATATAATAATGCCAACCAAACACCATGCTATACCACATACCAGTTCAAAGAGCACAAGCTATACCACAGATCAACATAGAAGTACAATAACCAACAAGGTGCAATATCAGGTAAGAACATAACTGAAAACATGGTACCATCTTCCAACAACATAAAACATCATTCAACAGTCTCGAACTAACAACAGGTGATAGACAACAAGGCAGCTGAATAAAAAAATGATTTTCTTTTCTAGATGTGGACTTTGTACACAGAGGGAGCTTATGTCATATGTTACAGAAGCCCTGCCTACGTTAGCAATACTGATCCTACAGGGGCATATCAAGCAACGCATGTTTGCAGCTAGCAGCAATCTCGCGGCAAAGCTTGACACCTAACCTTGCTCTAGGGCCAGTGAGATTTATCTCTCCTGGCATGTCTCAAAATGGAAATGCCCATGCGCATGTATTTATAACTATGAGAAAGATGGTATCCTGTTAAGCACACTAAAGCAAGTATTGCAATCCCAGAAAGAAACCATCCAGCTGCAGCCTTGTTGAAGTCTGGTTATATCAACAGACCAAATGTGTCCTGCACAATTGCAGAACACTGAGGACCTGGGGCAGCCTTTTTCTACTGTAATCTGAACCACCCAACAGAGCGCCATCTGACGATCTGATTGGCCTGCCGTCAGTGGCTGTTGTTGCAACATGCCGCCGAGAGGCCTACTCATTTCATGAGGAATCCTTTCATTATGTCAATAATGCCTTCTCCTTAACACAACCCACCCAGGGTGTACATCTTCCAATAGGTGATGCTTTGCTCCAACCAAGCTTCATCCCGAGGAAGCTCATCATTGTTACGCGCACGCAAAGATGAAGATAGCAATGCATTGTCTTCAGACTTCTCTCCGAGAACCATTGGATGAATTCGGCCTCTTGGCCACTCCAAACTGCAAACTTTCCCTAGATCTATCACCAGATCGTCCCAGGTCATCCAAATTCCGGTAACTAGCATTTCTTGGAACAGAGTTAGGACGCTCATCCTCATCAGCCCTCATGCCAATCCTGGGGTCCGGAAGCATGTCCAGATGCCTCGGTCTTGGTCCACCAGTCCTCAAGTTCCTTAGGTTGTTTGAAGTATTCCTTCCTGGAGTGTTGGAAGAGATCTTCATGGCCAGAAAGTCCTTGGGGATGCTATCCAAGTCCATGAAACATTTCCTGGCCTTTGCATCTGCTACCAGCGCCGCCCAGTCCTCTGACTGCATGAGAGCACTGGCATTACCAACAACCTAGAAAACGACGAATAACTATTAGTACTATAGCATTTGTTCATAGCATGTTTTGAAATAAAGTACGGTGGTCTTGATGCATTTTTTGAAAGAGGACAGAGAGACGTACCCATAGAGCTCTCCTAGCTCGAGTAAGAGCAACATTCATGCGCCGTATATCTGCAACAAAACCCACACCATGGTTTGAAGCACGCACGCATGACATGATAATCACATCACGCTCCTGGCCTTGAAAAGCATCTACTGTGTTTATGTAGATATCTTTCCCTTCCTCAGTATTCATGACCTCCTCAAATTCCCGCTGAAGACACTTCAACTGCAACTTATATGGAGTGATTATACCAACAGATGCCTTCTTACCACCATTAACTTTCACGAGCTTCTGAAGATGCTCATATAAACGCAATGCAAACTGAGCTTCATGAACATTCTGGTATGAAGATGATCCACCTCTATGAGACTCACGACCATGTGAGATGTCATAAAATATGTAAGGTGCCATTAATGCATCTTTGTAATACAACTCATCAGGCAGTTTGACAACACTTTCACTGTCTGTAAGGCGGCCTTGATAGAAGTATCGTGATGGAAACTCTCGGATCTGGGGATGCATCCGATATTGCACTGACAACAAAATGGTAGGGCAACCAGCCTGCTGAAACCTCTCAAAAAGGCTCCTGCTATAGAGTAAAGTTCCAGCCGCTTTACTAATAACAGTGGCAGGGAGCTGCTGTGGATCACCTACCAAGACACATCTAGCGGCACCAAGTGCAAGTGGAGGGAGGACTCCAACTTCACTGGCCTGAGCAGCCTCATCGATAACAACCATATCAAAACCATGACTAAGGCGAGAAAATAACCTGCGCCCGCTGCTTGACACTGTTGTAAAAACAATTTCTGCTTCGTTGGCGAAACTGGCTTCCAGACTAGACCTAGCATCTTCCAGATTGAAGTTGCTACCAACACGGAACCTGCTTTCTAATATCAGCAGCCTTGACATCTCTACAAGTACTTTATCCCTGCTTTCTACAGAGGCAGCAAGTTTTTGAAGCAGAATGTCACGGTTACGATCCCTGTGAGCAAGCACATCAGGATCTACCCCAACCGAACCATGGGATCTACCAGCTGCTGCAACGATATTAAGTTCCCTCTGTAGAAGCCCTATCTCCTGTGATAACTGCTGCTCACGGCCTTTTAGCTGCTGCAACCACCCAATTACTTCATCACGGCCCTTCATTAAAAGCTGTTCCGTCCGTCGCTCAACTGATACAGCTTGGGCAGCACGAGACTGTGTGTCAACTCCAACACGGGCAACATCAGGGCGGTAAACCTTCATCTCACCGTCTATGAAACCTCGGTCAAGAACACGAGAAAGCAGCTCATCTGTTGCAGCATTTGATGGGGCACACACAAGCATCCGTGGTTTGGGGCAAAGCTTGGGAAGAGTGCGGAAAAGGTTCTGATCCATGCTCTGCAAAACTTCATCAATAGACCCAGCAGCAAAAGCCTCTGAGCTGCTGTTAGTGGTACTACCAACTTGCTTGTAACTTTCAGGAGCAAGTTTCTTTAGCAGAGCAGCATAGTAATGTTGATACTGAACAAGATGAATAACATTTAACATTCCCCACACGGTATGGGTTTTCCCTGTCCCCGGAGGACCTTGTACTAATGTGAAAGGCCATGGTTCTTGTTTCTTGACCACTCCATTGCTTGTGCCAGCAGCTGTGTGCATTGCAGCCCAATGAATCGCCGATAGCTGAGGCCCATTGAAAGTACGATTGATATGATCAGAAAAACTTGGAGTGAAACAGTCAGGCATAGCAGGCGGCTGCTCTTGATATTTTGGGAAGTGCTCTGGACTTGGCTGAAGAATTGCGTTTTGCATCTGATGGAAAAGTTTTTTATCAGCGTCAAGCAAAAATGTTAGCCAAGAAAGACAGATAACAACCAGGTGTAATATGCATTACCTGCACATTAAGACGGCGGAATGCATGCAATGCTACATATTCCCTTTGTGTTGTTGCAAGGGAACCAAGACCCGTTAGATACCAGGTGCTTCGAGGTTGCAGTTTCCTCAGAACATTAGTCTCGCTAGTGCATCACAGAAAAGACAACCAAAAGGATTTAGTATGCATTTAACAAATGTATAAAAAAAAGGTCAATAACAGTGTATATGAATCGAGTCAACTTAACAAAGCAAACTAAACGTAACAATCTTAGTACTCCCTCCGTCCGAAAAAACTTGTCCCAAACTTGTTACTCAAATGGATGCATCTAGCACTAACTTGGTGCTAGATACATCCATTTGAGGGACAAGCTTTTTTGGACGGAGGGAGTAGGTGATATTCTCAGAAAATTGTGTCTATGAACCTCATCACAGGTCCTGTTAGGATGAGGGGATTTCCGCTTGAGTATAGCTTAATTCATAATAAGATGGTGATGTTCTCAACACTAGACAAACCAGAACTAGGAAGTTACAGAAAATTGCAGAGCAGATGGTTTTGTGTGCATGTGTAATGTTCAATGTAACTGTGCGTGTGAAAAACCCTGCAGTGCAAAATTCATCGTGTCAAGCATGATAAATTCCAAAGCATAGTTGACTTAAATAAATTTGGCATGCAACTTCTATCATGTGTGTGAATTGTGAAGCAAACAATCACATGCCAGTGATAAAAAGAACTAAGAAAATTCCAATCACTGTTGATATAGTATGAAGGGAACAGGGTGGACAAAGAGCACAAAAGTGTGGTCTTATCAAAACATAGTGTGGGATAGCTAAAGAACAATGATATCACTAACACTGGATTACCTGCTACAATCAAATGAATCCCCAGAATAAAAATGGATAATTGCTCCAATGGGATCACGCGTATCAATAGGCATATGGCGTCTGACTGTACCTACAAGCCGTCCACAGTCAGCTTCAGCGTCTTCATTTGAAGCAGCGGTCTTCCTATTAGATCTACTTGATTGGGCAGCTAATGAACAAAACAAAGGTAAGTGAACAAAGTTGTCAAAACATATTTGTGGAAGCAAAAGAAAATTCTTGATAAAAATTAAGGGATATTATGTTATCAGTATGGCTACCTGAACCAGGCCGGGGGGACGACAAAATTGCAACTTCTCCTTCTTTAAAAGTCCATTTATATTCATGTGTTGGCAAAACAATAACATCATACCATCCTGAATGCAGCAAGCATATTTATGTTAGGTGATTACAATGGGTAACATGATTGCTCTACAAAAAAGGGGGCAATAAAAATGCAGAAAATATACCTCTTTCACGCCTATCCACACTTTTCACGCGCACCATTACATGTGCATCCCTTGATACAGCCTCGAGACTCTCCTCGTAGGAACTGTATAGCTGAGCTCTGCATTCCTCAAAAAGCAAAGGCTCAAAAACTCTAATGTACTCCTCGGCAGAATCAAAGCTTCCAGGAACACACTGAAGTTCTTCCTCCTCTGTTCAGATAACAATTATAAACTTGCCTTGTCAAACTAAGAGTGCTCATGCACACACACTGGTTTTACAATAGAATGAAACCAAGAAAACACTGACGATGCAATAATTATATACAAGGCATGTATTCACACAGAAAAAAACAGTGCAATTGTACCAACCATGAAAGAAAAATACAGAGCAAACTAGGAACAGTCCTAATAAATACAGAACACAGGCAGACATATATTATAGTACTTAAGTTTACTATTTGTATAAAATAAACCATATATGTCTAAAGGACTGCAATCTTCTTATAAGCATATAAGTGAGCCTTATGTTCTGCAATTCACTAAAACAGAATTAGCATTTGAGGAAGTAGCACTAAGCAAATTTCACAAGCGCATAAACAAAATGTATTGCCTCACAGCACATGACAGAAGTTTCCAGATTAAACATCAGCGTCAGTTAACCAAAGATGTCCAGAAGAAACAGGGACAATGCCGAAGAACTAACCTGGATTGTGCCAGAACTTGCCATTTGTCACTTCCCGTATAAGTCGTTCGACAGATGAGTCATTATACTGTGTGTTATTAACTGAAGCTTGCTTCTTTGGAACAAGAGACCTTTTGTTAGCTGGCTTCTGATCTGCAGTATGTTGTCCTGTTAGAAGTGCTCTCTGGGAAGAGACTGATCTGCCTTTGAACTGCTTGGAATCCGTGGGCTGCTTTGAAAAGGCCTGCCTTGGCACAGATTGCTGGTAACTATCTGAGGGGGGTTCTTCGGCATTCATTTTCTTTGACCTGCCGTGAGATCCCAACTCAAAATCACCATTAGATTCTCCATTTTGGTCACAAGGATCTGCAGAATTACTTCTTTCTGAACCAATCATCTCAGATTGTCTCTGATCCCTGATGACTGGTTGGTTCTGCTTGTCTGCAGCTCTTTCACCAACACCACGAGAAGCTTCTTTCACGGTACGTGTAACAATTGGTGCTGGAAAAGATGACTGTCTCCTCGGTGTAATTGTCTTCATTGTGCCAGCTTGTTTTGCATCCTCAACATTGATGAACACAGTCTGCCTCGCTCGCTTTTTACCAAGCATTGCAACTTTGTGATCATCTAACTTAGGTCTCTTTGCAGGGTTGTTCGTGCACTTCAATGCATAACTGGCTTCTACTCCTCTGACATCCTTTGACTTAGTGCACTGGTCCAAATCATCCACAGGTTGACTTCCTTTAGATTCAGACGTTTTCATGCTCTCTAGTCCTGTCGGACCATGAAGGACTGGACCTTTAGACACATCAGACATTTCAGTGTCACCAGGTTCAGGAGCAATGTCATCTTTAATCACATCACTAGATTTAACAATAGCAGGTCCACTCTCTTGGGATTCTCTTTTCACTTGAGTACTTGCAGTACCAGCAGATTCTTCCTTGTTGCTGACACTACTACCTGCTGTGTCAGAAGCACCATCTGCATCAGACCACTCTCCCTCTTCTCTTTCAACTGATTGTGCAACCTGATTGGAGGGCCCAGTAGGACACATAACACTATCAGATAAATGATTAGTTACCACAGATGTAGAAGCCGCAGTAGCATCCAAATTCTCTCCTGTATTCATAGGATTCTTTACATTTTGTGAATCTGTACTTCTCACAAAAGGCTGAAAACCTGAACCAGAAGATGCATGATTAAAGGCATGGTTGTTTAATATCCCTTGTGACCAAGGCACTTCTTGTGGTGGAAACAAATTTGAGGGATACATATTGGGAACAGGAAGCTGAGGTTGGGACACAACAACAGCAGCTTCTTCTTCGTCAGCTTCTGTTGGGAGCTCATTGAGGTCAAATAACATCCTTCCACGAGACCCCATGTCATGTGTAAATGCATATAACTTGAATGTTTAACTGGTGGATTCAGTAACAATCTTCCAGGGCAATAGCACCTACTGGAAGAGAACTATTATTGACCTTCTGTATAGCAAGAAATCTGCAACAACCAGCGTAATATGTTAGTGATATACAATGATAAACAGGGTGTTCAAGGGGTGCCTGGATGCTTCATTCCATTACTGAGATAGCCCATCAACAAGAGGCGGAAGCAGAGCTGAACAAGGAAGTGAACAGTTACAGCAGAACCCTCATTGTACGGTACTACAGAAAAGACAAATCTTGATCAGGTTATGCGACCTGAATACGATTCTTCGCTGCATTCCTGTCATGTTCAGACCCAGCCCCCTTCGTCCTCTTGTTGCCCACTTCATATCCATCTCAAGAAATTTGATTCTAGGAATTCAGGATCTCCACATCCAGACAGACCCTTTACAGACAACGTAAATAAGTATGTGGAACATATCAAGCAGATGGTGCATAACTACCTAAAGGTAAACATTGTCATACACACCATTATGTTTGGGACAGGGCATCTATACTATCAACACAAAAGCAAACGGGTTGGATTTCAACATGAAGTACAGCAATATTTAACAAATTGCTACAGACAAAAAAAAACTTGTAGCAAGACTAGTACCAATTTCTTCCAAACTAAAAAGGGGTTCCCTATCAAACAGAGGATACATTAATGGCTGTAGGAGAGAGAGAGTATAGCTCAATAAATGAGCCTAAAAACTTCGAGGCCCTTCCCAGTGATCCACCTTGTACAGGGGCAAAGGCTGCCCAAGTATGCAAAAAATCTGATGTGGCAAGGTAATTAAGAGGAGAGAGGAGTTTGATGAGTCCACAAAGAAACGATGCTAGGTGCGCACCTAGATGAAAACACAATTTACAGTCTACAACTCATTAAATGAAGAGAGCTTAGCAACAAGAAACAAAGCACCTATGCATTGGAGAGTTTAGTTGCTAAGCCCTTTCATGCACTTAGCACCTCATCTAAAGTACCTATGCACTGCAAGAGGTCTCACCGACTCCGCGTAAGCCCTAGGGTCTACCAGTAATAATTTCAACCCTAATCCCGAATTACGACTGTATTCTAAACTGCGGGTAAGCTCTTATAATCCGCCACCATCTCCTCCCTCCTGCTTCACCATCACCTACAAATGTTTCAGCCTCTGGCATCACTGCCTCCTACCTGAGCTTCTCCTCCACCCTCTCGCATTCATCATTATTCCCCAGTTCCTCTTATTCTCATCCACCTTCTGCTCCCTTCTGCCTCTGAGCCACCGCCACCCCAAGCCCCGTTCTTCTTACCATGGCCCTGCTTCTCTACTTACCCATGCCTCTCTGCTCCTCTTTTTATATTCCGCTTCTTCTCCAACCCTGGCTTGATTCCTCTATGAAGATTCGGCATTTTATCCATTGAGCACTCAAATGTTTTATTAGTGATGGGCTTCCTTAGTTTTGCACAAATGGCAAGTTGTCCCCTGCTCCGACGGACAAACACGCTATCTTTAAAAAAAAAACACACAATCGCTACAACCAACGAATGTTCTCTTCATGCCACTCAAACCAAAAGGCACACACCCAGTTAGACAACCGATGAATAAACACCAATATTGATTCACAGCTACTCCAAATTATATCATCACTAAAGTGGAGGTCTCTACAAACTCGACCAAAAGTTCCAAATGGGAAAATGATCCAGAGCTAGTCTGAATAGAACATCAACTAAAATAAGCACATGGCTATAAATGGTAAATGACCCCTTTGAGCAGCAATGATTTAAAGACAACCCTAAATTAAAGCTATTTACAACAGGAGTGCCTTCAGCTGAACACATCCAACAAATCCAAAAAATCTATCCGACTCCTAACAGTTTACCAGTAGCACAAATGACTCTCCAAACCTTCTATCTGACATAAATAGCTTGATGACTACTACAATGTTACAGGAATATCAAACTTGATATTCAAGTCCACTTCAAACAGAATAGAGGATGTGTGCTTCCAATGAAGTCAGAAGGTTAAGTATTAACTATTATTAAAAGCTACCCAAGGAGGAATTTAATTTACAGACTACAAAAATATCCCTTTATTACAAAATTGACCAAGGCTGAACACATCCAACAAATCCAAAAAATCTATCCGACTCCTAACAGTTTACCAGTAGCACAAATGACTCTCCAAACCTTCTATCTGACATAAATAGCTTGATGACTACTACAATGTTACAGGAATATCAAACTTGATATTCAAGTCCACTTCAAACAGAATAGAGGATGTGTGCTTCCAATGAAGTCAGAAGGTTAAGTATTAACTATTATTAAAAGCTACCCAAGGAGGAATTTAATTTACAGACTACAAAAATATCCCTTTATTACAAAATTGACCAAGGCGCAACTATTGATTCACTTACAGCATCTACAATGCTAGACGCCTGGACAGACGCTTAGGGGGAATAAATAAATATCATAAACTTTAAAACGCACCGCCTTACCTTTCAACGGCGGATGCTGATTTATATGCGCTAATTACGCAACTAGGCACTTCGTGCGGGAAAGAAACGATCCAGGCGCTTGGCGCATGCTTTTGTGTCGATGCTACTTCGAACACCAGGATTTAACAGAGCACAACCACTAAACAGGCAGGAAATCAATCCTAGAACCAGCCTCTAGCACCTGGCGTTGTAGATGCCGTTATACTCTGAATTAAATGTTACAACAGAAGAAGTACGCATACGACAAAATCCCACCCAAATCAGTACAAAATCATACATGTCATCTCAAAAACAATGGGTTCTAACTAACAACCAACAAAACATGATGTTCCAGTAGCAGTGTAACAAATCTGCCAATTCTACTCACCAAAAAGTGAAAAACTAGGTTGACAATTAACTACAACGTAGCAACTCTCCAAATTAGATGAACAATCCACTATTCGAACAAAAAGCTAATGAATCTAACACGTGTCCTCTATTATTGGACTAAACAGATGATGAACTAATAAAAACTGAACAAGCAAGAGCAACTAATGATGGGGGTAAACAATGTACCTCCAAACCCCTATGTCGAGTGCTAGAAATCAATAAGCAAGAGGAAAGTTAATATACGGCAGCACAAATAAAGATCGTGTACCCTCTTCCATTCATTGCTACCACTAGCATGGCATAGCCTGCTTCTGTTTGCTCGATCTACCAGGATAGGGTATTTATCGCCCAGTCTTAAATCAGGAAATCCCGTGGAAAATTTTCCAAAATCCATAAACGTCCCTTGGAAGCCGTCGCTAGATTTGGCGAATCCCCCGTACCCTGATCCCCATTCCGTTTCAGATTCGGCAAACTCACATCGCACAGTTAATGTCCGAATTAGGCAGCAGCCCATGCCCCGCCTGCCTAACTTGGAGAGAGATGGAAGGAAAAAAAGGGCTCGTCCCACCAACGCGCATCCATCCCATCCTAGGGTTTCGTCATTCGACCGCCGCCCCGTTCAATTCGTATCGAAACCGCGTGACGGTGGGTCCTAGGGTTCGTAGCAGGCAGGCAGGAAGAGTCGTGAGTTGGCGGGGATCTCCGTACCAGGCGATCGTTGTCGGCGTCGGCGTCGGCGGCGGAGGGCAGATCCGTCTCTGTTTGACTAGGGTTCCCTTCCACCCTCTCCTGTATGCCCCCGCCTCCCTCCTCGATGCGTATGCGTGCGTGTTCTTCTCCAAGAAAAAAAATATTTTCCTTTTTGGTTTGGTGGCCTCGGCCTCGGCCCCTCTCTCTCTCGCCTCACGAGCGGTCTGTGTGCAGGTGACGAGATTACTAGAGCTTTCGCTTCCTTTCTTTCTTCTCGACGCGAGAGAGAGAGGAGAGAGGGGGTGGGTGTGAGGTCCAGATGTGAGGGAAGAGGCGATGGGTGGAGGCTTATTTATAACCCACCGGGGGCCAGGCCCAACAGCCACTGGCTACGCGGACCAAACCGTATAGCCCCAACCACATTATGTGCCCCTGCCTTGTGGAACCCGGCTGTGGGTCCGCTTGCTGCGTAAACCGATGGAAGGGGTGGTGGGCCCGGGTCGCGCGTGGGGTGTGCGTTCGCTCGCATCTCGGGCGGATGCAGTCGCATCGCAGGCACCAGGTTGGAACCAAACTCGTTCCTTCTCTTCTCACTCACGCCAACTTAAGACCGCATTTAGTCCGCCTCTGTTCATTTGGGTCGAGACAAACAAATAACATGGCTCAATGCGTGAATTAAATGTAAAATCTGTTCGGCGCTTGTCCATTTGGACTCATTTCTGACCTAAATTTGGGCTTGTTCCGTTCAAGCGGACACTGGCGGACGAGCGCTTGTCCTCTCGGTGTTTGACCTCAGGCCCGCGCGGCAACCGGCTAAGCACCTTCCACCCCAAACTCGTGGAAGGGGCCCGCATGTCCGCCCCCACGCGTCCTTTTAATGTCTAGCCCATGGACCGACCAGTGCACTTCCACACACTTCTTTGCCCTCACGCGTCTGAGAAGACCTAGACTGCGCCACCGACCACAATGGGGATATGGAAGTGGATCCCGGGGGCGTCCATCAAGCACGACGTTGAAGCCGGCTCTTATTCTGCCCCGTCGGGATCGAGAAGTGCCGACGGGTTCTCTATTTCGGCGCCCATCGTCGCACCACGGTAGAGGCCACACGTGAAGGTGGAGGTGTGCCAACGCCACGGGGCCATGGCCACCTCGCTCCCATGGCCCGACGCGCACGTGCCCAATGGGTGGCATCTCAGCCTCGATCAGGTGTCTATGTCGGCCATCCCGACGAGCGGCCGTGCCCGTCCACTTGAGATCAATCACCGACGACGCATCTACATCCAGACCTTCTTCATGACCCCAAGTTCGTCGTCAAGTCCCCGATGTGGGTCGCGTGGTTCCGGGACAAGCACGACGTGTGGCGGCAAACTTTATTTGGCACGCGTGCTCCGAGCCCGCCGAGGCCACAGGTAAGCGCTCGCCGCCCCCACTGCCGCCACCGGCCCTAAGCGCCGAAGAGTGGGAGCTCATGAAGAAGGTGCTCGAGGACTCAGTCCGCGAGTACGAACACATCCAGTGGGAGGGCCTCGACGTGTAGCACGCCTTGTCGGCTACAGGCGATGTGGTCGTCCCAAAGCTAGAGGGCGGCGTCGTGCTGGAGCCGATGGCGGTGACTGATACGTCTCCGTCGTACCTAAACTTTTTATTGTGTCATGCCAATATTCTACAACTTTCATATACTTTTGGCAATTTTTTATACTATTTTAGAACTAACATATTGATCTAGTGCCCAGTGTCAGTTCCTGTTTATTGCATGTTTTTTGTTTCGCAGAATATCCATACCAAACGAAGTTCAAACGCGATAAAAACTTACGGATATTTTTTTGAAATATATGTGATTTTGGGGAATTGGAATCAACGCGAGACGATGCCCGAGGGGCCCACAAGCCCTGGAGGCGCGCCCCCTCCCCAAGGCGCACCTAGGGCGCTTGTGGCTACCCTGTAAGGCGGTTGGTGCCCTTCTTTTCGCCGCAAGAAAGATAATATCCGGATAAAAATTGTGTTAAAATTTCAGCCCAATCGGAGTTACGGATCTCCGGAAATTTAAGAAACGGTGAAAGGGCATAAACAGAAACGCAGAAACAGAAGGAAACAGAGAGAGAGAGAGAGAGAGAGAGAGAGAGAGAGAGAGAGAGAGATCCAATCTCAGAGGGGCTCTCGCCCCTCCGCCGCCATGGAGGCCATGGACCAGAGGGGAAACCCTCCTCCCATTTAGGGGGGAGGTCAAGGAAGAGGAAGAAGGATGGGGGCTCTCTCCCCCTCTCTCCCGGTGGCGCCGGAACGCCGTCGGGGCCATCATCGTGCCGGCGATCTACACCAACAACTCCGCCGCCGTCATCACCAACTCTCTCCCCCTCTATGCAGTGGTGTAACACCTCTTCTCCCCGTTGTAATATCTACTTAAACATGGTGCTCAACACTATATATTATTTTTCCAGTGATGTATGGCTATCCTATGATGTTTGAGTAGATCCATTTTGTCCTATGGGTTGATTGATGATCGTGATTGGTTTGAGTTGCATGTTTTATTATTGGTGTTGTCCTATGGTGCTCTCCGTGTCGCGCAAGCATGAGGGATCCCCGCTATAGGGTTTGCAATATGTTCATGATTCGCTTATGGTGGGTTGCTAGAGTGACAGAAGCTTAAACTCGAGTAAGTAGGTTGTTTGCGTATGGGAGTAAAGAGGACTTGATACTTTAATGCTATGGTTGGGTTTTACTTTAATGATCTTTAGTAGTTGC
The DNA here is from genome assembly GCF_018294505.1 of Triticum aestivum. Taxonomy (NCBI): domain Eukaryota; kingdom Viridiplantae; phylum Streptophyta; class Magnoliopsida; order Poales; family Poaceae; genus Triticum; species Triticum aestivum. The sequence goes on along the minus strand of NC_057796.1, from coordinate 156,653,847 downwards.
GGATACTTGCTAGAGTTCCAATCATAAGTGCATATGATCCAAGTAGAGAAAGTATGTTAGCTTATGCCTCTCCCTCATATAAAATTGCAATAGTGATTACCGGTCTGGTTATCGATTGCCTGGGAACAAATAACTTTCTTGTGACAAAAATCTCTCTACTAAAACTAACTTAATTGTTTCTTTATCTAAATAGCCCCTAGCTTATATTTGCGTGTTCTTTGTTATCTTGCAAATCTATCCTATGACACCTACAAAGTACTTCTAGTTTCATAATTGTTCTAGGTAAAGCAAACGTAAAGCATGCGTAGAGTTGTATCGGTGGTCGATAGAACTTGAGGACATATTTGTTCTACCTTTAGCTCCTCGTTGGGTTTGACACTCTTACTTATCGAGAAAGACTACAATTGATCCCCTATACTTGTGAGTTATCAAGACCTTTTTCTGCCGCCGTTGTCGGGGAGCAATAGCGTGGGGTTAATATTATCGTGTGTGTGTGTGTGTGCTTGTTTGCTTTATCACTAAGTAGATTTTACTTTATGTTCTAAGTTTTTATCTATCTTTAGTTATGGATATGGAACAAGAAATACCCAAAAAAATAGGTGTACTTGCTACTCATGGAGATGGGAACCTCCTAAAACCCTCGATGCTCGTTATGTGAAAAATATTAAACACTATGAAAGAACATGCGGTGCCCCTATGTTTGGTTTTGGTAATTGATGACAATCTCTATGGACTAATGGTTGCCTTGAGTTATATTTGAAGGATTTGTCCATAGGCATTCCTTGAAGTTCATGTGTTGGTTTCAAGGAGTTTATGTGGTGACCAAGGTGTTATTAAGGAATTATCCAAAGATTGGTCATGTGAGAGTTGAGCTTATTGCAAGCATGTCTTGGAGAAGAAGATTGTGTGATCATTCATGTATATCTTCAAGACATCATCCAAATGAAGAGAGTTGAAAAGATTCAAGGTTGATCAAGACTAAGTCAAGAGTGAATCAACTTGATCAACTCACAAAGCGTAGAAGATGTACCGAGAAGGATCAAGCGATCCCATGGTGTGGTAAGCATTGTCAATTACGCCTTGGGTACTAACCAATGATCTTCGTGAGAGTTCTTTGTGGGGTTAGGTTGCGGTGTGCAAGTTCAAGTGAAACATCATGAAGAGATCAAATGCTTGAAGCTTGCCGTCCATTGTGGTGACAATGGACTTGTGAAGATGTTGCGGTGTGCAAGTTCAAGTGAAGCATCATGAAGAGATCAAATGCTTGAAGCTTGCTGTCCATTGTGGTGACAATGGACTTGTGAAGATGTGCGGAAGAGTGGCTCACCCATAGTGGAGTATGGGGGAGCAATCAACTAGTCTTCATCGAGCCAACGCAACCAAGAAAGGTGGTCCAACTTGAGGGAGTCAAGATCGTCATCATCTAGCTCAAGTGGACCATGTGCAAGGCAAAGGTTTGCCCTTGATAGATTTTCTATTTTACCGGTCTCATGATGGTAGTTGGGAGACCGGGTTATAGGATCGATTGCCGTACTATCAAGGGGGGCTCTCGATGAGTAGCTTGATCGTATCATTCGTAGAGAGCTCAAACCATTGCATCCTTGCATCATCTTTCTTGGTTCTTGTTTGGTTTTTCTCTTTGTGAGTTTTGGAGCTTATGGTCATCTTGATGACAAGCTCGAGTTCATCGAAAGCGGAGTTCACTCGCATCTTCTATGATGTTTTCGATGTTGGAAGGTTATGCCGGTTCTTCTCGGTTGGAGGTTTCACTCCTCTATTTTGTTGGCATACCTTCCCTGCCTCTTCTTACTATAACCAGTCGCTGTTTTGATGCTACTCGTCGTCTTGTATTCAACAAGCTTGAGTTTGCTCAATTCGGAGCTCATATGAAGAAGTTTTGGCAGTTCTGTTTTTCTCCCTGCGGTAGTACCGCGGTGGCAGCGGTAGTACCGCTTGTAGCGTCAAGCGGTAGTACCGCGGTGGCAGCGGTAGTACTGCTTGTAGCGTCAAGTGGTAGTACCGCTCCAGTACCGCTCTACTACCGCCTCGATTTTGGGTCTGCTCTTTTCGTGTCGGGTTCAGCGGTAGTCGCGCGGCAGTAAGGCACGGTAGTTCCGCCTATAAGCGGTAGTACCGCTCCGGTCGAGCGGTAGTACCGCTGGGGTGAGCGGCAGTACCGCTTATAAGCAGTACTACCGCCCCAAGGTTCATGTTTTGTTGATCCGTTTCCCTGCTTCTTCCGCCCGAGCGGTAGTACCGCTCGTGTGCGGGCTGAGCACATAACGGTTGGATTTTCCCCCTCCTATAAAAGGGGGTCTTCTTCCCCAATGAACCTTATCCTTTGAGCTTGTGTTCTTCCCCCATTGTTGACCTTCTTCGAGCTTGCTAACTCTCAATCCCTCCATGGATTCTTGCTAGTTTCTGAGGGAAAAGAGAGAGGAGATCTAGATCCACATTTCCACCAATCACTTTCTCCTCTATGTGAGGGGAACCCCTTGGATCTAGATCTTGGAGTTCTTGGTGTTCTCCTTCTTGTTCTTCCTCTCTTTTTCCTCCCTAGCATTAGTTGCTTCGGTGGGATTTGAGAGAGAAGGACTTGGGCACTCCGTGTGCCCTTGCCATTGCATTTGGTGCATCGGTTTGAGTTCTCCACGGTGATACGTGGAAGTTACAAGTTGAGAAGCTTATTACTCTTGGGTGCTTGGTGCCCTTGAGCTTGTTCCTCTTGGGTGCTTGGGCGCCCTAGACGGCTGGTGGTGTTCGGAGCTCAATCATTATGGTGTAAAGCTCCGGGCAAGCGTCGGGGTCTCCAATTAGGTTGTGGAGATCGCCCCGAGCAATTTGACGTGTTCCGGTGACCGCCCCCAAGGGTTGCCAAAGTGTACGGGTTCGGTGACCGCCCCCAAGGGTTGCCATTTGTACGGGTTCGGTGACCGCCCTCAAGGGTCCCTTAGTGGAATCACGGCATCTTGCATTGTGCGAGGGCGTGAGGAGATTACGGTGGCCCTAGTGGCTTCTTGGGGAGCATTGTGCCTCCACACCGCTCCAGACGGAGATTAGCATCCGCAAGGATGTGAACTTCGGGATACATCGTCGTCTTCGCATGCCTCGGTTATCTCTTACCCGAGCCCTTTACTTATGCACTTTACCTTGTGATAGCCATATTGTTTCTTGTCATATATCTTGCTATCACCTAAGTTGTTTTTCTTGCTTATCATAAGTTGTTGGTGCACATAGGTGAGCCTAGTTGTTGTAGGTTTTGTGCTTGACAAATTAACCGCTAGGTTTATTCCGCATTTGTTCAAGCCTCAACCGTAATTATTTTAAAGCGCCTATTCACCCCCCCTCTAGGCGACATTCACAATCTTTCACACTACTTTGATAATCCTAAGAAAGCCCCATTCAACTTGTTAATGGGAGACACGTTGGATCAACATGGATACTTTAGGGATTATCACTTGACTCAAAAAGGGAAACTGTTATGGGATCAAATTCATATGTTGCATTGGTATGCTTGGAATTTATGCTTGAGATATGATTATACTTGTTGCTCTAGGATGAAGGCTCCACTCCTTCCTTTTTCATGTAAATTTAATGGTAATGAAACCTTGGCTTCTTATGCTAAAGGTGTATATGATTACTATGATGTGGAATGAATAGAAGAATCCGTTGCTTTTAGGGGTGCTTATGAAATTGAATCTTTGTTTGAGAAGTGTGAAAATTATGATGATGATGTTTACGGACCTGAAAATTATGCTATACTTAAATATTGCTACAAGAATTATGAATATAATGTCGATATTAATGAGTTTATTGAGAAAGTTTCGTTGTCCAAGAAGAGACTAATATTTTGCAGGAATCTATGGAAGAAGAAATTGCTGAAACTATGAGCTCATTGGATGAAAAAGATGACGACGAGAGTGAAGAACAAAAGGAGGAAGAGAAGATTAGCTATCCGTGCCCACCTTCTAATGAGAGTAACTCTTCAACTCATACATTGTTTAATTTCCCTTTGTTCTTATCAAAGGATGAATGCTATGATGATTGCTATGATCCCTTTGATTCGTTTGAAATATCCCTTTTTCATGAAATTGATGCTTCATATGCTTGTGGCCATGATGCCAATATGAATTATGCTTATGGAGGTGAACTTGCTATAGTTCCTTATTCTACGGATGACTACTGCACCCACACATGATAGTCCTATTATCTTTTTGAATTATCCCAACTACACTATATTGGAGAAGTTTGTGCTTATTAAGGATTGTATTGATGGGTTGCATTTCCCGTTACACGTGATGATTTTGATAAATATAATATGCATGTGCTTGTTGTTCCTACTTGCAATTATGATGAGAGAGGAACTAAATCTTCGACTCTCTATGTCTTCAATCCGATAAAATTGCAAGAAATTATTTATGCTATGTATTGGCCTTTACTTGTTGTGCATGAATTGTTATTTTACGACATGTCGATGCATAGGAAGAGAGTTAGACTTCGTTATTGCATGATATATGTTGCTTTGTGCTCACTACTAAATTACAAATCATTGTTAATTAAAATTGGCTTTGATATACCTTGGTATCCGGGTGGATCCATTACTTGAGCACTATATGCCTAGCTTAATGCTTTAAAGAAAGCGCTGCCAGGGAGACAACCCAGAAGTTTTAGAGAGTCATTTTATTCTGTTGAGTGATTTTAAAAAGTTCAGAAACAAAAAATATAGTGGGGAACCTAAAACTTTTCAAAAAGAAAAGTGAAAGTAAGAAGGACGAGTACCGTTGAAGTGGGGGAGCTCCTTAAACTTTGTTCATGCCCATGGAAACTTTGCAAATCTTGAATTACAGAAACTTTTCAACAAAAATAATTATCCCCTTGTACAAATCTATTGTATTATGAAAATAATGTGCCAATATTTGCCTTTAGGATGATTAGATTGCTTGTTTGGTTTGTGGAGTGTAAAAACAGAAACTTTGGCTGTAGTGCGCGATTTTACATTTTTTACTGGAACGTCAAAAGTTTCTGAAATTTTTACACGGTACTTATATACAAATTTTTTATTTTGTCCTAATTTTCCAGAATTGGAGTTACAGAAGTATCGTGAATGTTCAGGTTACTACAGACTGTCCTGTTTAAGACAGATTCTGTTTTTGATGCATTGTTTTGCTAGTTTTGATGAAAATATCGATTTTATCGGTGTTATAAGCCATAGAGAAGTTATAATACAGTAGCTACAATGAAAAAACAAAATATGAATGGGTTTGCCACAGTACTTAAAGTGGTGATTATTTTATTATACTAACGAATCTCACAAGGGTTTTGTTAAGTTTTATGTGATTGAAGTTTTCAAGTTTTGGGTTAGATCATGATGGATGAAGAAATAAGTAGTGGCAAGAGCCTAAGCTTAGGGATGCCCAAGGCACCCCAAGGTAATATTCAAGGACTCTGTCGGCGTTCTGGGAACGGGGGTCACCAGACTTGCCTGCCTACGGCCCGCGGCGTGGCTAAGTCAGCGGGTCGTACGGCCAATCTTCATCAACAAGGCATCCAAGACCCTCGCGAGGCGGACGACGCAATACCTCCTCAGGAGTGGCCTAGTCAGGCAGGCTCACGAGGAGCGGAGATATCAAGGCGGGGCAAACCTCACGAGGCTTTTGTGACGCGAGCCATGACGATCGAGACCAGGCGGGCGCCAGCGCGCGCAGCATCCTTGTTTCCTCTTTGGTGCTAAGGAGGCAAGCGCAGGCGAGGAGTACCGAGGCGTCAGGCAAAGGTTGCCATATCGGTGCAACGAGACCAAGACCAGAAGGATGGCAGGACGGAGGTCATCGTGGAGCCCAAGACGGCGTCACCACCAGAGCCTTTCGCAGGCGAAGACCACTTTTGTCAGGATAGCTTGTACTAGCTGTCCCCCTTCAAATTTGCCCGCCGTTGTTGGCTCCCTTCCCGCTCAATATTTGGGGACAGGACCAGGGCCTATATAAGTAGAACTAGCCACCACAGTAGGGGCATCTGAGCTTGATCTGATCTGATCGAGAGCCTACCCTAGCCACAAGAACACCTCAACCTCAGGAGGCTGTTCTTCCCCTTGTACTGTTCATCATCAGCCCAAGAGGCAATCCACCACCACCACACTGGAGTATGGTATTACACCACAACGGTGGCCCGAACTAGTATAAATCTCGTGTCTTTCTGTGTTGCGAGTTCGTCCGCGAGATCTTAGTGAGCTAGGGCGTGGATTGGTAGGAGGGAAAGACTTCGCGCACACCCCAGAGTTCGAACCTTAAGGGTTTTGCCGGAACCCCACATCCGACATTTGGCGCGCCAGGTAGGGGTGCGCCGTAGCTTCCCTTCCGTCGATTCATTGCTCCGTCGCTCCGACGTCTCCATGGCGGATGCTCACCGCGCTCGAGCTGAGCGCCGGGTTGCCCTCACCGCCCGCGTTGCTCAGACGGCTCCCGTCGGCGGGCCACCTCGTCGTTCTCCGTCTCCCGCCGCCAACGCAGCCACCGGCCCGGCGGGGAACGAGCAACCAGCGTGCACCCATCAGTGCGGCAGGACGGCCGCACCGCCACTCCGTTGCTGACCCCGGCCGGTTCCTCGTCCCATGCACGCCGCGCTCCCATGGAGGCGCGGGCCGCACTCCTCGCCGCAAACGAGCTCCTGCGCTACCGCCCGGTTGACGACCTCTACGAGGAGTGGCTCGACCGCGTCGCCGAGCTCGTCTGCGCCGCAGGGGGCTCCCCAGCGCAGTCCCTCTCTCTGCCTCACCCTCCGCCAGCCACAGGTGACGTGGCTCATGGCACGCCTCCACCACCTCTGCCCCAAGATTGCGCCTTGGCGCCAAGGCGCGCAGCCTCACGGCGTGATCCGCCACATCCGGTGCCCGCGCGCGAAGAGAGAAGCTGCCAAGAAATCTCTCGGCCGTGAGAGGCTGCACCTGCGCTCCCCGCGCCGCCTCGTCAAGACCGCGCACCGCCTGCAGCGGCGCCGCGCGGACCTCATCAAGACCAAGCTCCACCTCCGAGGCGGGCCTCGGCAACCACGGCCGGCTGCCGCGCCTTCACCCCTGAACTGCGTAGCGTCGCCTGGCCAGGCAAGTTCAAGCCGGATTTGCCTCCCCGCTACGACGGCACCTCCGATCGCGCGGAGTTCCTGCAGCTCTATGAGCTGAGCATCGAAGCGGCCAACGGCGACGAGAAAGTCATGGCGAACTGGTTCCCTATGGCTCTCAAGGATGGTGCCCGCTTCTGGCTCCTGAACCTGCAGCATGGCTCGATCTCCTCCTGGGATGAGATGCGCAACCGCTTCGTCGCCAACTTCCAGGGCACCCGCGACCGCCCGCCGGCCGCGGGTGACCTGCGTCGCATCAAGCAACAACTAGGAGAGACCCTCTAGAAGTATATCCAGTGCTTCGACAACACTCGCCTCAAGATCCCCAAGGTCACGGACGAGGCCATCATCTCCGCGTTCTCAGATGGTGTCCGTGACGTCAAGATGAAGGAAGAGCTCGCTATCCACGAGGAGCTGTGCACATCTCAGGAGCTGTTCAACCTAGCGACCAAGTGCGCAAGAGCTGAGGAGGGGCAGGCGTTGTTCATGATAATTGTCTATTGTTCATGCTATAATTGTGTTATCCGGAAATCGTAGTACATGTGTGAATTCATAGACCACAACATGTCCCTAGTGAGCTGCTACCTCTTGAGCACCGCGTTGGTTTTCCCTTGAAGAGGAAAGGGTGATGCAGCAAAGTAGCGTAAGTATTTCCCTCAGTTTTTTAGAACCAAGGTATCAATCCAGTAGGAGGCTACGCGCGAGTCCCTCGCACCTACACAAAACAAATAAATCCTCGCAACCAACGCGATAAGGGGTTGTCAATCCCTTCACGGTCACTTACGAGAGTGAGATCTGATAGATATGATAGGATAATATTTTTGGTATTTTTGTGATAAAGATGCAAAGTAAAATAAAAGCAAAGTAAAAAGCAAAGGAAATAACTAAGTGTTGGAAGATTAATATGATGAAGATAGACCCGGGGGCCATAGGTTTCACTAGTGGCTTCTCTCAAGAGCATAAGTATTTTACGGTGGGTGAACAAATTACTATTGAGCAATTGACAGAATTGAGCATAGTTATGAGAATATCTAGGTATGATCATGTATATAGGCATCACGTCCGAGACAAGTAGACCGACTCCTGCATGCATCTACTACTATTACTCCACACATCGACCGCTATCCAGCATGCATCTAGAGTATTAAGTTCATAAGAACAGAGTAACGCCTTAAGCAAGATGACATGATGTAGAGGGATAAATTCATGCAATATGATAAAAACCCCATCTTGTTATCCTCGATGGCAACAATACAATACGTGCCTTGTTACCCCTACTATCACTGGGAAAGGACACCACAAGATTGAACCCAAAGCTAAGCACTTCTCCCATTGCAAGAAAGATCAATCTAGTAGGCCAAACCAAACTGATAATTCGAAGAGACTTGCAAAGATAACCAATCATACATAAAAGAATTCAGAGAAGATTCAAATATTGTTCATAGATAAACTTGATCATAAACCCACAATTCATCGGTCTCAACAAACACACCGCAAAAGAAGATTACATCGAATAGATCTCCACGAGAGAGGGGGAGAACATTGTATTGAGATCCAAAAAGAGAGAAGAAGCCATCTAGCTACTAACTATGGACCCGAAGGTCTGAGGTAAACTACTCACACTCCATCGGAGGGGCTATGGTGTTGATGTAGAAGCCCTCCGTGATCGATGCCCCCTCCGGCGGAGCTCCGGAACAGGCCCCAAGATGGGATCTCGTGGGTACAGAAGGTTGCGGCGGTGGAATTAGGTTTTTGGCTCCGTTTCTGATCGTTTGGGGGTACGTAGGTATATATAGGAGGAAGGAGTACGTCGGTGGAGCAACAGGGGGCCCACGAGGGTGGAGGGCGCGCCTGGGGGGGTAGGCGCGCCCCCTACCTCGTGGCTTCCTCTTTTGTTTCTTGACGTAGGGTCCAAGTCTCCTGGATCTTGTTCGTTCCAAAAATCACGTTCCCGAAGGTTTCATTCCGTTTGGACTCCGTTTGATATTCTTTTTTCTGCGAAACGCTGAAATAGGCAAAAAACAGCAATTCTGGGCTGGGCCTCCGGTTAATAAGTTAGTCCCAAAAATAATATAAAAGTGAATAATAAAGCCCAATAATGTCCAAAACAGAAGATAATATAGTATGGAGCAATAAAAAATTATAGATACGTTGGAGACGTATCATGAGCCTCTAGTTGACTAGCTCGTTGATCAATAGATGGTTACGGTTTCCTAACCATGGACATTGGATGTCAGTGATAATGGGATCACATCATTAGGAGAATGATGTGATGGACAAGACCCAATCCCAAGCATAGCACAAGATTGTGTAGTTCGTCTGCTAAAGCTTTTCTTATGTCAAGTATCTTTTCCTTAGACCATGAGATTGTGCAACTCCCGGATACCGTAGGAGTACTTTGGGTGTGCCAAATGTCACAACGTAACTGGGTGGCTATAAAGGTACACTGCGGGTATCCCCGAAAGTATCTGTTGGGTTGGCACGAATCGAGACTGGGATTTGTCACTTTGTATGACGGAGAGGTATCTCTGGGCCCACTCGGTAGGACATCATCATAATGAGCTCAGTGTGATCAAGGAGTTGATGACGGGATGATGTGTTACAGAATGAGTAAAGAGACTTGCCGTAACGAGATTGAACAAGGTATCGGTATACCGACGATCGAATCTCGGGCAAGTGCTATACCGGTAGACAAAGGGAATCGTATACGGGATTGATTGAATCCTTGACATCGTGGTTCATCCGATGAGATCATCATGGAGCATGTGGGAGCCAACATGGGTATCCAGATCCCGCTGTTGGCTATTGGCCAGAGATATGTCTCAGTCATGTCTGCATGCCTCTCGAACCCGTAGGGTTTACACACTTAAGGTTCGATGATGCTAGGGTTATAGGGAATAGATGTACGTGGTTACCGAATGTTGTACGGAGTCCCGGATGAGATCCCGGAGGTCACGAGGAGTTCCGGAATGGTCCGGAGGTAAAGGTTTATATATGGGAAGTCCCGTTTTGGACACCAGAAGAGTTCTGGGCGTTATCGGTAACGTACCGGGACCACCGGAAGGGTTCGGGGGTCCACCGGGAGGAGCCACCAGCCCCGGAGACCTGCGTGGGCCAAGTGTGGGAAGGGACCAGCCCCTAGGTGGGCTGGTGCGCCTCCCACAAGAGGCCCAAGGCGCAGGGAAGGGGAGAAGGGGGAAACCCTAGGCTCAGATGGGCCTAAGGCCCACCTAGGGTGCGCCCCCGTCTCTTCCCCTCTGGTCGCCCCCCTAGATGCATCTAGGGCTGTCCGCCACCCCTAGGGGGGGAACCCTAGATGGGGGCGCAACCCCTCCCCTCCCCCTATATATAGTGGGGGGTTTTGGGGCTGCCAGAGACACGAGGCTCCCTCTCTCTTGGCGTAGCCCTACCCCTCTCCCTCCTCGTCTCTCGCAGTGCTTGGCGAATCCCTGCTGGAGTGCCACGCTCCTCCACCACCACCACGCCGTCGTGTTGCTACTGGACGGAGTCTTCCCCAACCTCTCCCTCTCTCCTTGCTGGATCAAGGCGCGGGAGACGTCACCGGGCTACACGTGTGTTGAACGTGGAGGCGCTGTTGTTCGGTGCTTAGATCGGATTCAGCCGCGATCTGAATCGCTTCGTGTACGACTCCACCGACCGTGTTCTTGCAACGCTTCCGCATCATGATCTTCAAAGGTATGAAGATGCACTCCCCTCTCGTTGCTAGTAAACTCCATAGATTGATCTTGGTGATGCGTAGAAATTTTTTAATTTCTGCAACGATCCCCAACACCTCCCCAAGAAGAAGAAGCAGCAGCGCCGAGCAGGATCTCAGGAGGGCGGCGACGCAGCTGGAGCCTCATCAGGATCAGTGCCCGCTTCAGGGGCGCCTCCCTCCACCGCATAGGAAGGCGCGCCCGGCGCCCTCCTCGGGCAGGGCTTGGGGGCTCTCTTCTGGAGGGCCTCTGACCTTGCCAACCTCACGAGGGAGGCGCTTGGGCACCACTTGGAGGCGTGCTTCGCGGCACGTTTCCCTCAGGAGAACACTGGGCAAGGAGTGCCCACAGCTCCCCATCCAGGCGAGGATGCCGGGCTGCGCGTCTGCACCGACGTCCCAGGGCTCAATAGGGCCGCTTCTCAGGAGCACTTCTGGCCTTTGCGTGTGGGCCGTTGCGAGGGTCCGCCGCACAACTACGTTGGCATGCCCTTCGGCTTGCCAAGCGTGGCGTCAGCTTATCAGCGCAACATGCGGCGCATCATGGCGGCTTAGCAGGCCGGGTACCACGCCGTCCTGGAAGAAAGGAGACAGTCTTCAAGGAACCCCCCGAGCCCCTAGAGCCTCCCGAGGCTCAGGGCCCCGGTGGCTCGTGAGGAGCCATTCCTTCGACGCACGCCCTCAGCTGCACCAACTCTACCTCGTCTACAGAACTAGGTGACATTTTCCAAGCTCGTTTAGCTGGGAGCGCCCCTCGGGCTGCATTATTCCCAGGCCGCATGGGTCCGACCCTGTGGCATGTATCCCTTTGCTTATGTCTTAGCTTACCTTGCTGGGGGCGCCCCTCGGGCCGCATCATCCCCAAGCCGCTCGGGCCGGACCTAGTGGCATGTATCTTCCTGCATTTACCCAAGCTGATTTGCCTTCCATGCTTAACCTGCCTACGGTTATCACCTGCTCGATCGTCGCCTCCCACGGGGCCCCCTCACATTGGCACGGCGCTGGTGCATGGGTCCGTCCCTGCCACGTCGACAAACCTGAGCGGTCGAGCTCTGGCTCGCGGCATGCCCCGCGCACGTCACCTCACCAGGCCCTCACTGCCCTCGCCTCTTCGCGGAACAATCAGTGGCAGGCTGGCAGCTATAACAGCAAACCGTGTTTCTTCTTGTGCCTGTTCATAGGGATCCCATGGGGAGGATAGCAGGCGGCACCGCGAGTCTCCTTTTCTCTCGTGCAATTCGCTTGTGCGTTGAAAGGGGGGCTCCTGAGCATCGCGACTCAGGAGCTCTTACTGGCTCTCCAGCCCTCACCCCCTGGCCTTGACCACGGCATCGCGACCTGGCATACCAGCGGCGACTGAGCTCGCTCGAGGGCCGGGACCTGAGGACGTAGAGCACTAAGGAGAGCATGGGAGGAGGGAAACTCGTATGGGCCGACCTAGCTATACCGCACAAGCTAGCGCGCAGGCCTAGCGTACCACCAGGAATCGCCACGGAATCGACAAGATAAGTCCCACTCTCGGATTGGCTAATTGTTGGGGCCTAAGGGTCACCCTCGCCGCAGCCCCGTCGCGGCCACGTCAACTCCCTTTCTTGCCTTACCATGGCTGCTTGAGCGCTAAGGGGGACCTCCTGAGCATCGCGCCTCAGGGGCTCTTACTGGACCTCGGGCCGCACACCTCCTGGCCTTGACCACGGCACGCGACCTGGCATACCAGCAACGGCTGTAGCCTGCCTGGGGACCGGGGCCTGTCAACGTAGAGCAACAAGCTATCGCGAGGGAAGAAAGGGGGGACCGAGCCTTAACAGGACATGTGTTCACCAAATTTTCATAACAGGGAAGATGAGCGCGAGAAACATTACAGACCCTTTACACGCCCCCGCGGGGTACTTCATGATTCTTCGCAGGGAACAAAAGCTAGAACTAAGAGGGATCCTATCTACACCCTCCCGTGGCGGACGCCATCACCAACAGTGGGCCACGGGAGGCCAGCGCCAACCCCATCCAGATCAGCGGCGGCGACGGCCAGACGCCGCGGCTCTGCTCCGAGCGCGGCGAGAACTCGGGGGCACATAGCTGTCGTCGCTCGTCTCCGGAGTCTCATAGAGCTCAGGAGAGCTACTGGACTCCCAAGGGCTGCTGCTGGAGTGGCCGCGAGCGGAGTGCGCGTCAGCCTGACGCTCCTCTCCGGAGCTGCACTCCAGGCGGCGGCCCTCCGCATCAAAGACCTTGAAGAAGAGCGTGGAGGCGCCGTCGTACTCGAAGTGGATCGTGAGGGCGCCCCTCGCCCGGCAGACCCGCGCACCTCGCCCCAGCCGCGAGTCATGAAGATCTTGCCGGTGGGGACTGCTTCGATCTTTGCTCCGGTCGCCGGAGCGTCGCAGTCGGCGTGCTGCAACCAGAGCTCGAGAGGCCCCCTCGGGGGCATCACGTCGGAGAAGAACCGCGGGAAGCGGATCCAAGAGCTTGGAGGCATCGGCGCCCATAGCACAAGCTCGCGCGAGGAGTCCGCGGCGTGGATTCCAGGGGCGACAGCGCGTGTCGCCGTGGCGCGGCGACCACGGGCGCGGCACGGGTGACGCCGCTCGTCGCTCTGTCCTCCTGAGCCCTCGGCTCGGGCGTACAAGGGTAGCGGATACCCTGGAGGAGGTCGCTCGCACCAAGGCCTCGTCACCACCTGCATCACCGCTTCATCACGGCGGTTGACCGACCTCTTCTTCGGCGGAAGCGGCCCCGGATCATCGCGCGGGGCCTTTCCCTTCTCTTCAGCGGAGAACCTTTTGATAGGCGCCATTGTCGCTAGCAGTGGGAGGAGGCGATGCCGTCACCAAGGCCTGGGACGCTGCGGGTTCCGGAGCAGTCGGGACCTCTCCAGCCAAACCAGACACCGGCACCTCCGGAGCCAGTGGGGGCTGATTCCACACGGCGATGCCCTTCTTGGCTTCGCGAGGGTGACCATGTTGGGGAAGTGCGAATGCTGCTGCCGCCGCCTTTCCCTGCGGAGGGAGGCGTGGCCGTCGCATCCTCCTTCCTTTTCTTCGCCGAAGGCACCGGCCTGATCAACCAAGGGTGAGCGTCAGGAAACGACGAGTACAAGCAGGGACAGGACAAAGTTCAAGGCACTTACCGATCCACCGCGACATATATCCGCTTGGGGAGCTTGAAGCCTGACAGCATCGGGACCTGAGGAGCAGGCGTGCGGGCTCCGGCGACGGCAGGCGGTGCGGAGGAAGGGCCGGAGCCAGCCCCAGGAGGCGTCGAGACGGAGGCGGCATCGCGAGGCACCAGCGACGACCTACCCCTTGTCGGGATGAGGGGCTTCCCCCTCTCTATAACGCCCACGATGCGGCTATATCTCCCACGTGTCGAGGCACGACTTAGAGGCATAACCGCATTGTAGGTATTGTCGCAAGAAGGGTCATCTTCACACAATCCCATGTAATGAACAAGAATGGGATAAAGAGTTGGCTTACAATCGCCACTTCACACAATACATAAATAAATTCATACATCATTCAAGATACACACATAGACTGACTACGGTCAAATCCAAATAAAAAGAAGATAACCCCAAATGCTAGATCCCTGATCGTCCCAACTGGGCTCCACTACTGATCAACGGGAAATGAAACATAGTAACGACCAAGGTCCTCATCGAACTCCCACTTGAGCTCAGTTGCGTCACCTGTACTGGTATCATCGACACCTGCAATTGTTTGGAAGTATCTGGTGAGTCACGAGGACTCGGCAATCTCACACCCACGAGATCAAGACTATTTAAGCTTATGGGTAGGAAAGGGTAGTGAGGTGGAGCTGCAGCAAGCACTAGCATGTATGGTGGCTAACATACGCAAATAAGAGCGAGAAGAGGAGCAACGCAACGGTCGTGAAGCTAGAAGTGATCAAGAAGTGATCCTGAAACTACTTACGCACAACCATAACACAAGAACCGTGTTCACTTCCCGGACTATGCCGAGAAGAGACCATCACGGCTACACACGCGGTTGATGTATTTTAATTAAGTCAAGTGTCAAGTTCTCTACAACCGGACATTAACAAATTCCCATCTGCCACATAACCGCGGGCACGGCTTTCGAAAGATAATACCCTACAGGGGTGTCCCAACTTAGCCCATTATAAGCTCTCACGGTCAACGAAGGATATTCCTTCTCCCGGGAAGACCCGATCAGTCTCGGAATCCCGGTTTACAAGACATTTCGACAATGGTAAAACAAGACCAGCAAGACCACCCGCTGTGCCGACAAATCCCGATAGGAGCTGCACATATCTCGTTCTCAGGGCACACTTGATAAGCTAAGCGTACAGGTACCGACGTAACCCAAGTTGCCAAGGGATGGTCCCGCATGGTGCTCTAGTTTGGACCAACACTCAGAGGAGCACTGGCCTGGGGGGTTAAAATAAAGATGACCCTTGAGTCTGCAGAACCCAAGGGAAAAAGGCTTAGGTGGCAAATGTTAAAACCAAGGTTGGGCCTTGCTGGAGGAGTTTTATTCAAGGCGAACTGTCAAGGGGGTCCCATAAATCACCCAACCGCGTAAGGAACGCAAAATCAAGGAACATAACACCGGTATGACGGAAACTAGGGCGGCAAGAGTGGAACAAAACACCAGGCATAAGGCCGAGCCTTCCACCCTTTACCAAGTATATAGATGCATTAATTAAATAAGAGATATTGTGATATCCCAAAATATCCATGTTCCAACATGGAACCAACTTCATCTTCACCTGCAACTAGCAACACTATAAGAAGGGCTGAGCAAAAGCGGTAACTTAGCCAAACAACGGTTTGCTAGGAAAGGATGGTTAGAGGCTTGACATGGCAATATGGGAGGCATGATATAACAAGTGGTAGGTAGCGCGGCAAAGCAATAGAGCGAACAACTAGCAAGCAAAGATAGAAGTGATTTCGAGGGTATGATCATCTTGCCTGAGATCCCGCAAGGAAGAAGAACAAGTCCATGAAGAAGACAAACGGACGAAGTCGAACAAATCCTCACAAACGCGACGTTATCGGAACTAACCCGAAGAAGCAACACCGGAAAGAAGCAAACAACATGATAAACAACCATCACATAAACATGGCATGATGCACAATCAAGTATGATGCATGTCCGGTTTAAAGAGGCATGGCATGGCAGAGTGCACAAACAAAACTACAAGTTAAGTGGAGCTCAATATGCAACGAGTTGCATATTGACGAAACACCACATCAATTGTTTAGTTCTCTCGGTTATGTACCCAACAATATTAAATGTTGATTAACATGGCAAGAGGTGAAGCATAAGTAAACTAACTATTTAGGCAAGTTTAAATGAGGCCGGAACAACAAATAACAATTCCGAAAAATCCTCATATGCATATTTTGGAATTGGTACTGTTCTGTCCTAAAGCATATTTTAGAGTTGTTAAACATACAAAGTAATGCTTCCATGTTAATCTATGCATTTTTCCACCCCATTTACATATAAAGTTTATTAAATTTGGAGCTACGGTTATTTAGTTATAAATAAATCATTTTAGCATGGCATTTGAGCAAAATTAAACAAACAACATTTTAAACATGGATGCAAGCAACATATTATGAAACTAGATAAAATTCTAAGCATTTTACATATATAATTCATTTTAATCCGATGCACGGTTGTGGAGTTATTAAATGCATGATCATGAGGGTTTTTCTGCAAAACAGTAAAACCTGGGATAATGCTATATTCGCAGAACTGGAAAAAAACATGACACGGGCCGAGTCTGCTGGGCGGACTGGGCGCAGGATGCGGGTGCCTCACCATGGGCTCTTGGCCCGGTCGGTGCTGGGTTGGTCTACTGGCGCAGGACGCGGGCTGCTGGGCTGGAGGCGATCGAGGCCTGGTCCACGCGGGCGCGGTCAACGCACACGGGCGAGCGCTCGTTCGTGTCTGACGAGAGGAAGCAGGCGGCAGCCGGACTTGCAGCGTCGGCGGACCTCCGGGAAGAAGATGGCGGCGGCTGGGCGGAGCTGTGGGCGAGGAGCGGCAGCGCGACGGCGGGATCCGGCCAGGAAGGGCCTGCAGGCGGCGGATCCGGCGGAACTGGAGGCGGAGTGAAGGAGGTCCGATGGAGGAGGCGATGGTGGCGTCCTCATGGTGCTGGTTCGGTGGCGTCGGTGTTCCTGTGAAGCAGAGAGAGAGACAGACAGACGAGGTGAGCCGCGGGAAGAAGAGCGATGACGAAGGAGAAGGAAAGAGGAGGGCAGGGAGGAGAAGGAAGCAAGGGCAGTGCGGGGCACTCATCTTCTCGTTGGGGACTCACCGGAGTGGCGAGGCAAGGTCGGGCCTAACAGGGAGGCGGCGTCGCGGAGCTGCTAGTGGCGGAGGAGCTCGGGCATGAGCTCATGCTCGGGGAAGACGACGAGAAGGCAGCAGAGGAGGTCGAGCTCAGGCGTGGATGTGCGAGGGGACGGGAGGCCTCGGGCGCGAGCTCTTATTCGATCCAACCGAGAGGAGGACGAGCAGGGACGAGGTGCCTGAGGGGAAGCTTCGGGGCTGTTTCTAGTTGGTGGGATTGGGTCGGGGGGAATGAGGAGATCCCGAGGAAGAAAGGGAGGTGGGTAGCGGCGGCTCGGGAATAGGTGGATGGATGGGACAGGATCCCTAGTTTTTAGGGTTAGAGTAGACTGATTATATAGTGAGTGGGTTAGCTTAGGGGCTATTCTAGCCCCTCTGGTTGTAATCGGACGGTCGCGAATAAATAGCTAGGGAGTCCAAATAAGAAAACGGAGATGTTTTATAGATGTTAGGGGATGATCCGGACCCATCGGTAACAACAACCCGGGTCGGGTTCGGGACAATTTTCGGACGCGCGCGAGGGGTTTTGTGCATTGTGCAGAGAGGCTCAGACGGTCGGACAACAAAAGAACGGTTGGTCTCGAAAGGGACAACGAAGGCAACAGGGAGAAGCGGGAACTACGAACGGACCACGAGTTTAAGAAAGCATGCGGATGCAATGCGTATGATGCGATGATGAATGCAACAAACAAATAAATACAGGCGACGATAATGAAAAACAAGGAAGGCATCTGGAGCGTCGGTCTTGGGGCGTTACAACACTCCACCACTACAAGAGGATCTCATCCCGAGATCTAGGATGGCACCGGAGAGAAACGGAAGAGGAAGAGAAGAGGTAAAACTAAGTTGCTTCTTTGACAAATGAGTGAAACCAAAGAACCTTGAGAGGTTGAACAATTTCGAGAAAAGAATACAACGAAGATGAACGAAATTAAAAACACTCCGTTAGAAAAGAGGAACAAGGAACACTACGAGAACCTTATAGGTTGAAAGACCAAAGAAAAAGGGTTAGAATGGACAAGAAGTACATGCAAGCACTCCGGTTGAAACGAGATGTACGAGGAACGATAAAGATCAATTACGACAACACTCCGGTTGGAAATGGAAGGCATAGAATATGAACTTGGGAAAATGAAAGCACTTGGATGAGACTCTAATTAAAAGAGGAATGATAGACATAACACTCCGGTTAAATGGATAAGCACGAAAAGAACACGATCTTCACAATTCGAGATGATGAGCTAAGAGAGCAACATCACATTGCCTCCGGAAGAAGGAATAGAAGATGGATCATTGGAATAAAAGAATGGAGAAGGAAAAGCCAATTTCTGCCACAAATGATCTTGGAAAGCACCCTTCCAAGAAGGTTAGAATGGAGTTGTTGGAAAACCAACAACGAAACGAATAAGCTTGTAGTGGGCTTATGGAAAAACTTCTCAAAATAGAGGCGAAATTCTGCCACTACGAAAACAACTAATATAATTGATAACACCAACGAGATGAAAAACTTATTTCACCAAGAGGATAGGAGAAACCTTGGATCATTGATAAGCACCATAATAGCAACATTCCTTAGGGAAGGCTTTAGGTGAAATATGACACAAGATAACTCCAACAAATAGATTGATGGATTTAAAATATCTCATCCCTGACAACATGTGAAACGCGAAACATGAATGTAAATTGTCAAGAATGATATAACACCATCTCAAACGATAGGGTAGAAAGAATTGCACTTCAGAATGCACGATGAAGAATGCTTGATCTCCTCCAACAAGGATGTTGACGACAACTAGAAGAAGGAATGAAATATTAGATGAACCACCATGTAGAGCCTCCATGAAGAACTCCGGTAATAAAGGATGATAAAAGAAAGAGAAGTTGAGAACACAAGGTGAAGCCTTGCGATGATTTAGATGGAGCTTCGCGACGAGATAATGCGGAAAACTTGGAACTCCGGTAGAAAGATGAACAACATATAACTGAGAAATTGATACCATTACGAACTCCAGTAGAAAGAATTAAACACTTGGATGAAACAAGAACAATAATTATGTTATGCGTATCCTTCACCAATATAAATTGATGACAAGCAACGGATTTCGCATACTATTTATTCTCATGGGAAAAAATGATTAAAGAGAGATAGAACAAACTTGGGAAGGTCTTGAACGAACCACCGGTAGGATTAGAAAGAACGAATGAAACTATATGATAACGAAGGAAGAGAACTCTTGAACGAACCACCGTAAGAATTGAAAATGTACGAAGAAAAGATAAAGAAACACCGGGAATAATTGGAAAATGAACGAAGATACTTGAGAGAATTTAGATACAAGTGAACGCAGAGGTCCTGAGCTGTTTAGGTAATACTTGAATGATGCACCGGTATGATTTGGAGAATGAGAGCTGAAAGCTTGAATGAATAATTCTGAGATGATGGGCTCCGGAGAATCAAACTGAAAAGACTCCTGAAATGCTCCGGATGGGCGAAAAGAATTCTCATAATCGAAACCAATTATGAGAGGATGGCATCAAGCTAGAACCATGAATCTTGAACAGAATGGAGCAAGATTTAAGAGAAACACTTCTTCGGTCTTCAAATGTTGAGAATGACGATGAGAAACACCACCATGAATTGTTGAGGCACTCCGGAATGAAAATTGGAAAGGTTGAACCAACGATGAAAATAATTTGAAAGATCTTGGAGAAAGACATTTGACTGATGATAATTCATTCTTACGTCAAACTTTGCAATGAATTTGAGAATAACTCCGGAAAGAATTAGAAGAGTTAGGTAAGATCCTGGGAAAAGACCTATGGGTTAGGGCCCACTCAAGAGAAACACCGTTGAACAATTTAAAAGAGAGATTGCGCCGGTTGGATTAAATGGCTTGAATGAGATAACAACCTCGAAATAGCTTGAACGGATCTTGAATGAAAACACGAATCTCCTGAGATATCTTCAACACTCCGGAACAAAAGAATAGCGAGCGGTGAAAGATTAAGAGATACACCGTCATACGAAAGCACTTCAAACGGGGAAGGGGATAAGATCAACACCTGCAACTTGAATTGAATCCACCGAAAAAGAATACGAGAATGAAGAATGATACACTCGAAGCTTCGTTAGTATCTTCCTGAGAATCACCGGATAAAAACATTGAAGGAAAAGAATGGAGAGACTTCCCATCAATAAAATGATACTTGATTAAGAAATATGAGTCCTTGA
The DNA here is from genome assembly GCF_018294505.1 of Triticum aestivum. Lineage (NCBI taxonomy): Eukaryota > Viridiplantae > Streptophyta > Magnoliopsida > Poales > Poaceae > Triticum > Triticum aestivum. The sequence continues at coordinate 156,633,443 of NC_057796.1, read as the reverse complement.
AGAAAAGGGTGGGAGGGTGGGAAAACAAAGGCAAGTTGGGTCGGATGAAACGAACACCGTTGAGAAAAAGCTTAGAACTGATCTTGCGAATGTTGGAATGACTAGATGCACTTGAAGAGAAACACGCCGGTTGGAAAGAATTGGGATGACAATCTCGATGATCAAGAAGGATTGGTATTCACATAGAAGTATGAGAACACCGCTTAGGAAAGGTAGGGAATCAACACTTAACTTCGACGCAACTCGAATACCACAAACCAAAACAAAACAAAGGATTGGCTTAGGAAATAAGCCGGAAACAAACATATGATAGATCCCATATCGTATCATGTGTCTGTTGGAAAGATAATCTAGGAGCTACTTGAATTCCCACTTATAAACTCCTGAAACTTTCTGGTTATGCAATCTGGTGTTGGGGATACAGGGGACACAATATATCTCACCCAAACTAACAATCCCTAGATCCAGCTGTATCCGTCCGTCAACACATAACCAAGAAAACTTCGGAAATCGTGTACCTCAACCTTCGAAAAGCATACGTTATACGAGTTATGGCAATACTCCCGAACTCCCGCCCCAGTACTGGGTGGCGTCGAGGTGATCTCACCAACAACTGCATAAAAGAGATTTTAGATGTCGGCAAAACTCAGGTATTCTAGAACTGCAACGATAAAATTGTGACGGCAACACCTCGGAGCTCAACTCCCCGGGACACTGCCACAACCCCTAAATGTCAGGAGGCACCAAGAACAATGTTCTCGTCACAAAACCATCGGAACGATTCCAAGATACCCGCGTGATCCTAAAAAAAATTCGTAAAATTTGAGGAGAGGAGAGTCAAAACTTCTACGTCAGGGGGCCTCACCAGAGCGACGAAGGGACTGAGGAGTAAAAAGAATCCTACTCTCCGATATATATAATCCTAAGACTCAAAACATTTTTGTTCTAGACTCAACAACGTCAGCGATTCGATCAAGCAGGGGGCTCCTAAGTCGGGGATGGCTCTGATTACCAACTTATAATGCCCACGATGCGGCTATATCTCCCACGTGTCGAGGCATGACTTAGAGGCTTAACCGCATTCTAGGTATTGTCGCAAGAAGGGTCATCTTCACACAATCCCATGTAATGAACAAGAATGGGATAAAGAGTTGGCTTACAATCGCCACTTCACACAATACATAAATAAATTCATACATCATTCAAGATACACACATAGACCGACTACGGTCAAATCCAAATAAAAAGAGATAACACCAAATGCTAGATCCCTGATCGTCCCAACTGGGCTCCACTACTGATCAACAGGAAACAAAACATAGTAACGACCAAGGTCCTCGTCGAACTCCCACTTGAGCTCAGTTGCGTCACCTGTACTGGTATCATCGGCACCTGCAACTGTTTGGAAGTATCCGGTGAGTCACGAGGACTCAGCAATCTCACACCCGCGAGATCAAGACTATTTAAGCTTATGGGTAGGAAAGGGTAGTGAGGTGGAGCTGCAGCAAGCACTAGCATGTATGGTGGCTAACATACGCAAATAAGAGCGAGAAGAGGAGCAACGCAACGGTCGTGAAGCTAGAAGTGATCAAGAAGTGATCCTGAAACTACTTACGCACAACCATAACACAAGAACCGTGTTCACTTCCCGGACTCTGCCGAGAAGAGACCATCACGGCTACACACGCGGTTGATGTATTTTAATTAAGTCAAGTGTCAAGTTCTCTACAACCGGACATTAACAAATTCCCATCTGCCACATAACCGCGGGCACGGCTTTCGAAAGATAATACCCTGCAGGGGTGTCCCAACTTAGCCCATTATAAGCTCTCACGGTTAACGAAGGATATTCCTTCTCCCGGGAAGACCCGATCAGTCTCGGAATCCCGGTTTACAAGACATTTCGACAATGGTAAAACAAGACCAGCAAGACCACCCGCTGTGCCGACAAATCCCGATAGGAGCTGCACATATCTCGTTCTCAGGGCACACCGGATAAGCTAAGCGTACAGGTACCAACGTAACCCAAGTTGCCAAGGGATTGTCCCGCACGGTGCTCTAGTTTGGACCAACACTCAGAGGAGCACTGGCCCGGGGGGTTAAAATAAAGATGACCCTTGAGTCTGCAGAACCCAAGGTAAAAAGGCTTAGGTGGCAAATGTTAAAACCAAGGTTGGGCCTTGCTGGAGGAGTTTTATTCAAGGCAAACTGTCAAGGGGGTCCCATAAATCAGCCAACCGCGTAAGGAACGCAAAATCAAGGAACATAACACCGGTATGACGGAAACTAGGGCGGCAAGAGTGGAACAAAACACCAGGCATAAGGCCGAGCCTTCCACCCTTTACCAAGTATATAGATGCATTAATTAAATAAGAGATATTGTGATATCCCAAAATATCCATGTTCCAACATGGAACCAACTTCATCTTCACCTGCAACTAGCAACACTATAAGAAGGGCTGAGCAAAAGCGGTAACTTAGCCAAACAACGGTTTGCTAGGAAAGGATGGTTAGAGGCTTGACATGGCAATATGGGAGGCATGATATAACAAGTGGTAGGTAGCGCGGCAAAGCAATAGAGCGAACAACTAGCAAGCAAAGATAGAAGTGATTTCGAGGGTATGATCATCTTGCCTGAGATCCCGCAAGGAAGAAGAACAAGTCCATGAAGAAGACAAACGGACGAAGTCGAACAAATCCTCACAAACGCGACGTTATCGGAACTAACCCGAAGAAGCAACACCAGAAAGAAGCAAACAACATGATAAACAACCATCACATAAACATGGCATGATGCACAATCAAGTATGATGCATGTCCGGTTTAAAGAGGCATGGCATGGCAGAGTGCACAAACAAAACTACAAGTTAAGTGGAGCTCAATATGCAACGAGTTGCATATTGACGAAACACCACATCAATTGTTTAGTTCTCTCGGTTATGTACCCAACAATATTAAATGTTGATTAACATGGCAAGAGGTGAAGCATAAGTAAACTAACTATTTAGGCAAGTTTAAATGAGGCCGGAACAACAAATAACAATTCCGAAAAATCCTCATATGCATATTTTGGAATTGGTACTGTTCTGTCCTAAAGCATATTTTAGAGTTGTTAAACATACAAAGTAATGCTTCCATGTTAATCTATGCATTTTTCCACCCCATTTACATATAAAGTTTATTAAATTTGGAGCTACGGTTATTTAGTTATAAATAAATCATTTTAGCATGGCATTTGAGCAAAATTAAACAAAAAACATTTTAAACATGGATGCAAGCAACATATTATGAAACTAGATAAAATTCTAAGCATTTTACATATATAATTCATTTTAATCCGATGCACGGTTGTGGAGTTATTAAATGCATGATCATGAGGGTTTTTCTGCAAAACAGTAAAACCTGGGATAATGCTATATTCGCAGAACTGGAAAAAAACATGACACGGGCCGAGTCTGCTGGGCGGACTGGGCGCAGGATGCGGGTGCCTCACCATGGGCTCTTGGCCCGGTCGGTGCTGGGTTGGTCTACGGGCGCAGGACGCGGGCTGCTGGGCTGGAGGCGATCGAGGCCTGGTCCACGCGGGCGCGGTCAACGCACACGGGCGAGCGCTCGTTCATCTCTGACGAGAGGAAGCAGGCGGCAGCGAGACTTGCAGCGTCGGCGGACCTCCGGGAAGAAGATGGCGGCGGCTGGGCGGAGCTGTGGGCGAGGAGCGGCAGCGCGACGGCGGGATCCGGCCAGGAAGGGCCTGCAGGCGGCGGATCCGGCGGAACTGGAGGCGGAGTGAAGGAGGTCCGATGGAGGAGGCGATGGTGGCGTCCTCATGGTGCTGGTTCGGTGGCGTCGGTGTTCCTGTGAAGCAGAGAGAGAGAGAGACAGACAGACGAGGTGAGCCGCGGGAAGAAGAGCGATGACGAAGGAGAAGGAAAGAGGAGGGCAGGGAGGAGAAGGAAGCAAGGGCAGTGCGGGGCACTCATCTTCTCGTCGGGGACTCGCTGGAGCGGCGAGGCAAGGTCGGGCTCGACAGGGAGGCGGCGCCGCGGAGCTGCTAGTGGCGGAGGATCTTGGGCATGAGCTCCTGCTCGGGGAAGACGACGGGAAGGCAGAAGAGGAGGTCGAGCTCAGGCGTGGATGTGCGAGGGGACGGGAGGCCTCGGGCGCGAGCTCTTGTTCGATCCAACCGAGAGGAGGACGAGCAGGGACGAGGTGCCTGAGGGGAAGCTTCGGGGCTGTTTCTAGTTGGTGGGATTGGGTCGGGGGGAATGAGGAGATCCCGAGGAAGAAAGGGAGGTGGGTGGCGGCGGCTCGGGAATAGGTGGATGGATGGGACATGATTCCTAGTTTTTAGGGTTAGAGTAGACTGATTATATAGTGAGTAGGTTAGCTTAGGGGCTATTCTAGCCCCTCCGGTTGTAATCAGACGGTCGCGAATAAATAGCTAGGGAGTCCAAATAAGAAAACAGATATGTTTTATAGATGTTAGGGGATAAATAGCTCCATCTTCCCCCACTCATTACTCTCCCCCGCCGTCAGCAGGCGCACGGAGGAGAGGCCCTTTTCCGTGACGGTGGGCGCTTCAAGAGCTGGCTCGTACCAAGCCGGCGCCGAGGAAGTCTTGACCTTGCGTGGCACCATGGGTTGCAGATGCAGAGCGAGGTTGGGGCAGATCTGGAGGTAGCGGTGGCGAGGAGCGAGAAAGGGGATCTGGAGCAAGGCGAGGAAGGAACAATGAAGGCAAACGCTGTTGCGCCGGCCTTTTGTCAAGTCGTGCAGTTGCCAAGGCAGTGTGGGGAAGTGGAGACACCCACGTCCAATCAACCGCCATGCATCAACCGAGGCCGCAGGCTTTTGGGGCCCGCGGTGCTCCGTACTGGACCCTTGGCTTCGCCGCAAAGCCAAGTCCGAGCGCACCTTGGGCTCGGGGGCTACTGTCGGCGTTCTGGGAACAGGGGTCCCCAGACTTGCCTGCTTGCGACCCGCGGCGTGGCTAAGTCAGCGGGTCGTACGGCCCATCTTCATCAACAAGGCATCCAAGACCCTCGCGAGGGGCCAAGCCTCGCGAGGCGGACGACGCAAGACCTCCTCAGGAGTGGCCTAGTCAGGCAGGCTCACGAGAAGCGGAGATATCAAGGCGGGGAAAACCTCACGAGGCTTTCGTGACGCGAGCCATGACGATTGAGACCAGGCGGGCGCCAGCGCGCGCAGTGTCCTTGTTTCCTCTTTGGTGCTAAGGAGGCAAGCGCAGGCGAGGAGTACCGAGGCGTCAGGCAAAGGTTGCCATATTGGTGCAACGAGACCAAGACCAGAAGGACGGCAGGACGGAGGTCATCGTGGAGCCCAAGACGGCATCACCAGCAGAGCCTTTTGCAGGCGAAGACCACTTTTGTCAGGATAGCTTGTACTAGCTGTCCCCCTTCAAATTTGGCCGCCGTTGTTGGCTCCCTTCGCGCTCAATATTTGGGGAGAGGGCCAGGGCCTATATAAGTAGAACTAGCCACCACAGTAGGGGCATCTGAGCTTGATCTGATCTGATCGAGAGCCTACCCTAGCCACAAGAACACCTCAACCTCAGGAGGCTGTTCTTCCCCTTGTACTGTTCATCATCAGCCCAAGAGGCAATCCACCACCACCACACTGGAGTAGGGTATTACACCACAACGGTGGCCCGAACCAATATAAATCTTGTGTCTTTCTGTGTTGCGAGTTCGTCGAGTACGTCCGCGAGATCTTAGTGAGCTAGGGCGTGGATCGGTAGGAGGGAAAGACTTCGCGCGCACGCCAGAGTTCGAACCTTAAGGGTTTTGCTGGAACCCCACATCCGACAAACTCCCAAGCAACTAAGCTTGGGGATGCCCCAGAAGGCATCCCCTCTTTCTTCCAACGATCATCGGTAATTTTACTTGGAGCTATATTTTTATTCGTCACATGATATGCGTAAATCTTGGAGCGTCGTGTGCTTTTTATTTTTATTTTAATAATGCACCATGCTGGTATGAGATAGTCCTTGGTTGATTTATAGAATGCTCTTTGCACTTAACTTATATCTTTTGAGTATGGCTTTATAGAATGCTTCATGTGCTTCACTTATATCATTTGAAGTTTAGATTGCCTTTTTCTCTACACATAGAAAACCGTTATTTGTAGAATGCTCTTTTGCTTCACTTATATTTGTTAGAGCGTGTGCATATCTCTTGTAGAAAGAATTAAATTCTCATGCTTCACTTATATCTATTTAGAGAGTTAACTGGAATTGGTCATTCTCATGGTTAGTCATAAAATCCTACATAAAACTTGTAGATCACTGAATATGATATGTTTGATTCCTTGCAATAGTTTTGAGATATAAAGATGGTGATATTAGAGTCATGCTAGTGAGTAATTGTGGATTGGTAGAAATACTTGTTTTAAGGTTTGTGACTCCCGAAGCATGCACGTATGGTGAACCGTTATGTGATGAAGTCGGAGCATGATTTATTTTTTATTGTCTTCCTTATGAGTGGCGGTCGGGGATGAGCTATGGTCTTTTCCTACCAATCTATCCCCCTAGGAGCATGCGTATTAGTACTTTGTTTCGATGGCTAATAAACTTTTACAATAAGTATGTGAGTTCTTTATGACTAATGTTGAGTCCATGGATTATACGCACTCTCACCCTTCCATCATTGCTAGCCTCTTCGGTGTCGTGCATTGCCCTTTTTCACCTCAAGAGTCGGTGCAAACTTCCCCGGTGCATCCAAAACCCGTGATATGATATGCTCTATCACACATAAGCCTCGTTATATCTGTTAGGTCTGAGAGTATATGAACCAGAGGGGGTGAATGGGAGATTCAAATTTTCTTTCGAAAGCTTTGAAACTCAATTCACACACCGCCGTGGAATCCAGTATGGAGAGAAATGCACTGAATCATATTTCTGCGTCAGAAGCATATTCATCGAGAAATGCATTTACAATAGAGCGAGCTTGATTGATAATAGGTTTAACTACGATGAGAGTTATGCAACAAGCAAATAGATGGAACAGAATGAAGTAGAACATTACGAATACTAAAGGACATGTGAGATCAATGTTACACAATATAACAAGGATGCAGACTTAAAATGTAGGAATATGGACGAAGATAATGAGATGATACAACACACGAAGGACAATATAGAAGAACAATGACCAGAGAATCTAGTGGCACTGAGCACGAATGAAAACTACTGAATGAATTGGAGTAGAGTAGATATAACCAGTGATGCTCGATGGCGACAAGAGATTTGGTAGACCAGTTCACCCTTCTGCCAAAGGGCTACGTCTGGTTGGAGGGGCTATGACTTAACACGGAAGATAAAATCTCTTCACCCTATTCTCCTTCAACACAGAGTTGATCAGACTCAGGTTGATTTCACTTGTGGTAGATCCTTGTCTGCGATCTCCAAACCTTTGGTCGACCTTCGCAAACGACAATCACTCTTGGTTGCTGAAGATCAGGCTTGGTGAAGACAACGACTCTTCATCACTCGAAGCCAAACCTATCCGTCTAGAGAGTACACAGCTCACAAGAGTAATAGGTACAGGAACTCTCACTCATAATTGTTGTGATGCTAAACCACTGTCTAAGTTTGGGCTCTTGGTTTTCTCTGGGTGGATCTTAAACTCAAATCACTCAGAGAGGGGTTGCTCAAATCAATCTACTCAGAAATCTCAAGCGGAGCAGCCAACGGATAACGTTGGAGCGGGGTTTTTATTTATAGCCGCAGCCTTCCCAGATGGGAAATGACGAAATTGGACATCAGCCTCAACCAATGGCCGAACGACATGATTCCAACAGTTGGATTTGAGCTCAACGGTAACATTCCTTGCTGAGCAAGAAATGCTAACTCCTCAGTCCAAGGCAAATCTCTCGCAGCAAAGAAGAACACGGTCTCTTGCTGGCAAGTATTTACTCGGAGCACAAAGAGATTTCTCTCGCATCTTTCATAGGTTGTAACTAAGCATCACAGCTGATCTAAGCAACGAGAACCTATACCCTCTTAATAGTACGGAGGTCCTATGACTCAAAAAACTGAAAGAAGAAACACTCAATGAATACTACGTCTTCATTTTGTCTTAGACGTCAATCGCTGCAGTCAATTTCTTCGGACGACAGTATTGAAACAGAAAGCTTCGCTATCTCAGCAAATCTTTTGAGGGGTCGATTTCTTCACATTAATCTTCTTGACTCTATCTCTTCATAAGATGTAGCTCGTTCTTCTCTGTAGTGCAGACATGCTTCGGTGAAGTTCCTCGAACTCAACACCGGAGACAACATTCTCTTCGGTTGTGTATGGACTTTTTCTCTCTGTGTGCACTAGCAAAAACACATTAGTCCATACCTGTTTCTGTCAACAATCTCCAAAACTCAAGGTAGGCAGATATTGCATCAACAATATCTTCCTCAAAACAGCCACCATACCTACCTATTATGGCATTTCCATAGCCATTCCGAGATATATTGCCATGCAACTTCCATCATCATATACATGACTTGATTTATTGTCATATTGCTTTGCATGATCGTAAGATAGCTACCATGATATTTCATGGCTTGTCCGTTTTTTTATATCTTTGCTATGCTAGATCATTGCACATCCTGGTGCACTGCCAGAGGCATTCATATAGAGTCATGTTGTTCTAGATATCGAGTTGTAATATTGAGTTGTAAGTAAATAAAAGTGTGATGATCATTATTATTAGAGCATTGTCCCAGTGAGGAAAGGATGATGGAGACTATGATTGTGATGCCCCCGATTCAATCGTACACTAATCATGCATGCAAATGTGTACGATCAAGATCAGGGACTCACGGGAAGATATCACAACACAACTCTACAACATAAATAAGTCATACAAGCATCATAATACAAGCCAGGGGCCTCAAGGGCTCGAATACAAGTGCTCGATCATAGACGAGTCAGCGGAAGCAACAATATCTGAGTACAGACATAAGTTAAACAAGTTTGCCTTAAGAAGGCTAGCACAAAAGTAGCAACGATCGAAAAGGCAAGGCCTCCTGCCCGGCACCTCCTAACTACTCCTCGAAGCCGAACTCCATGTAGAATCATCCTCGGGATCTCTAGCTCCTGGACTCCAGCATCTGGTTGCGACAATCAGGTATAGAAAGGGGAAAAGAGGGAGAAAAGCAACCGTGAGTACTCATCCAAAGTACTCGCAAGCAAGGAGCTACACTACATATGCATGGGTATATGTGTAAAGGGCCATATCGGTGGACTGAACTGCAGAATGCCAGAATAAGAGGGGGATAGCTAATCCTGTCGAAGACTACGCTTCTGGCAGCCTCCATCTTGCAGCATGTAGAAGAGAGTAGATGGTAAGTTCACCAAGTAGCATCGTATAGCATAATCCTACCCGGCGATCCCCTCCTCGTCGCCCTGTTAGAGAGCGATCATCGGGTTATATCTGGCACTTGGAAGGGTGTGTTTTATTAAGTATCCAGTTCGAGTTGTCATAAGGTCAAGGTATAACTCCGGGTCGTCCTTTTACCGAGGGACACGGCTATTCGAATAGATAAACTTCCCTGCAGGGGTGCACCACATAACCCAACACGCTCGATCCCATTTGGCCGGACACACTTTTCTGGGTCATGCCCGGCCTCGAAAGATCAACACGTCGCAGCCCCACCTAGGCACAACAGAGAGGTTAGCACGCCGGTCTAAATCCTATGTCGCAGGGGTCTGAGCCCATCGCCCATTGCACACCTGCACGTTGCGAACGCGGCCGGAAGCAGACCTAGCCTAGCAGGCGTTCCAGTCCAATCCGGCGCGCGCCACTCAGTCGCTGACGTCACGAAGGCTTCGGCTGATACCACGACGTTGAGTGCCCATAACTGTTCCCGCGTAGTTGGTTAGTGCGTATAGACCAAATGGCCAGACTCAGATCAAATACCAAGATCTCGTTAAGCATGTTAAGTATCCGCGAACGCCGACCAGGGCCAGGCCCACCTCTCTCCTAGGTGGTCTCAACCTGCCCTGTGGCTCCGCCACAAAGTAACAGTCGGGGGCCGTCAGGAACCCAGGCCGACCTCTACCGGGATGGAGCCACCTGTCCTTTCAGCTCCCTCATCAGAATCACTTGCGGGTACTCAACGAGCCGACCCGACTTTAGTCACCACATGTGTCATGTATATAAAGTATATAGCATATACCCGTGATCACCTCCCGAAGTGATCACGGCCCAGTAGTATAGCATGGCAGACGGACAAGAGTGTAGGGCCACTGATGGAACACTAGCATCCTATACTAAGCAGTAGGATAGCAGGTAAGGGTAACAACTGTAGCAACAATGAGAGGCTATGCAACAGAATAGGATTAACCGAAATCAGTAACATGCTACACTACTCTAATGCAAGCAGTATAGAGAAGAATAGGCGATATCTGGTGATCAAGGGGGGGCTTGCCTGGTTGCTCTGGCAAGAAGAAGGGGTCGTCATTGATGTAGCCGATCACATGGGTATCGGCAACGGTCTCGGAGCCTACCGGAAAGAAGTAATGGAGGGGGAACACAATAAATAACAGAGCAATCAAATGTAACACAAAGCAAGACGCGGCAATACGTTGTGCTAGGGGTGACGTAACGCAGGGATATGTGATACCAGCGAAGGGAGGAAACATCCGGGAAAGTATCCCCGGTGTTTCACATTTTCGGACAGATGAACCGGAGAGGAAAGTTGCGTGTTTGCTATGCTAGGGATGTGTGGCGGACAAACGGGCTGCGTATCCGGATTCGTCTCGTCGTTCTGAGCAACTTTCATGTACAAAGTTTTTCCATCCGAGTTACGGTTTATTTTATAATATTTTATAAAGATTTGATCATTTATTGGGATTATTATTAATTAATTAATTCGAAAAGGAATTACTACATCATCATGACGACAGCATGACGTCAGCGGTCAAAGTTGACCGTTGACCAGTCAACTGACAGGTGGGGTCCATTTGTCATTGACAGCAAACTAATTAACAGAAGTTAGTTTTATTAACAGGTTAATTAGGTTTAATTAGATAACTAACAGAATTAATCAGTTAATTAATTTATTAATTAACTATTTAATATTTTTATTTATTATTATCATTTTTTTAAACCCTTTTTTTTCATTTTCGTTCTCAGGGGTGTGGGCCCCGTTTGTCATTGGCCCAGAGGCCAAACGGGCGCGGTGCACTAGGCTTGGGTTAACGGGGGGTGGAGCGGAGCAACGGGGCTCGCGGGCGCGAGCGCCGGCGGCTGTGGCCGCGGCCGCTGCTGGTCCAGCAGCAGCAAGGGCCGGCGAGCGGAGCGAGCAAGGGCTGCCGGGGAGGCGCGGTCGGCGCGGCACGGCAGGGCGCGGGGTAGGCGTGGCCGGTGCGGGGCGTCGGGCGACCAGGACCCGCGTCGGCGCGGGCGAGCGCGAGGGGAGGGAGCGGGCGCGGGTGCCAGCGCGCTCCGGCAGAGCGCGGGCGCGGCCAGGTGGAGGCGGGTGCGGCGGCACACGTGGACGTGCGAGGGGCTCATGGTGGAGGAGGACTGCAGCGAGTGGATGCGCGAGGGAGCGGAGCTCCTATGCGGCCACGACAGGGCTTCGGTCACGGCGATTGTGAGGTGACTGCGGGCATCGGCGCGGACGCGGGGCATGGTGGGCACATGTGAGAGAGGTGGCGGAGGCCGGGGGCCTCACCCGCGTTGGAGAGACGATGGGCGCCGTGGCTTGGGGGAAGCCGGTCGGGGGAGAGGTCTGGTAGGTCCAGGGCGGGGCAGTCCGGCGGGATCCAGCAACGACGAGGTCACGGACGGGGTGGCGAGGTAGCGGGAGGCACCGGGCGGCGGCGTCGCAGTGAAGGGGTCGGGGCCCTCCTCCCCGATCCTGACGAGGGAGGGGAGAGAGGCGTGGGGGATCGAGGGGAGGGGAGTGGGATCGTGCAGGGGGGAGTGGGGGGGGCGATAGGCTAGGGTTTCCGTCGGTGGGGATTATGGAGGGGTTAGGTGGGTCGGCCTGGTTAGATGGCCAGCTGGGCTGAGGCCCAGCGCGGGGGAGGTTTTCTCCTTTGGTTTGTTTTTTTCTTTGGTTTTGTTTTAGTTTTTCTTTTATTTCTTTTATTTCTTTACTGTTTTCATTTATAGTTTCTATTATTTTAGTTTTATAAAATACCAAGTTAGCACCTAAATTAGTATTACTAATTAGGCCACTGCCATAATTATTTTGGCACACTAATAATTTAGTTGTATTATTATAACTTTATAAAAGGCATTAAATTATTGTTTTGCCCTTAGCTTTGGTTATTCTAGTGAATTTAAATAGTATAAGAAATGTTGGTTTCTCCACCATTATTACTCATGAATTATTCGGCAACACCCCAACATTTTAGTTTTAATATTTGAAAATATTTTATTGTTTGCTTGATTTTGAATTTGAATTCGAACCGGTTTTGAACTAACGCGAGATTAGCAACAGTAATCGAGGTGACATGGCATCATTAACATGGGATTACTATAGCCTAATTATCCGGGCGTCACAATTCTCCTCCACTACAAGAAATCTCGTCCCGAGATTTAAGCGGTGGAGTAGGGGGGAGTGTTGGTAGCGAAAACCTAACGAGTCTTCTCGGTCTTGGCTGCCCTTTCGAAGAGGTTGATCCCTTTCATTGATGCCTTCATTTCTCTGCTTCAAGTCACCATGATCAAGTCGTCATCCTTTCTTCGGGATCTCCAACGTCCTACGAACGCGACCAAGGGGAAAAACTCCGGAAGAACGCATCTCCACAAAGCTGGGCATCTGACGGTGAATTCAATGGGAAATACACAAGGTACCCCACGAGTTGTATTTCAGTGAATTCGTTGAGTGCAATATACGATGGTACCAAAGTTTCAAACGGGTAGGCAATCGTTCGATGCCTGAAACAAAGTGTGAAAGGGGTTCAAGCAACGGGAATAAGTATTGAGTCTAATACCAGAATAGATCACTAGGCAGGTGGCCTGTGAATTGCATACGAAGTCAAGCGCGAGGAATAACTTTAGCAACAGGGGTGTACAGGAGAGCCAGGTTTCGATCCTGTGGAACTGTGGGTTATGGGCCCACCATGTGGTTAAAGTAGGAAGGGCGGTGACATCTTACATGATCATGATAGCAAGGCATGTCAGAGGGTAGCCTGTCAGTTATATGTCAGCAACATCATCGGTACCAAGGGTGAGGGACGAAGAGAACCATTTTCCTGCTCGTTGAACGAGGCGGACCAATAGGCAAGGTTCTCGTCCATCGGTGGCTACCAGAATGTCATCAACAATAGTAACAGGGTCTTATTGACAGAGTAGTACACCGAGGTGTTTACATAAGCAGTGAATTATTACTGCTTAGATCATATAGATCACAAGAAAGATTAAATAAAATAATGGAAAGGAAAAGGGTGATCATCAGATTAAACCGAACAATGGAAAGGAGAATGTGTTTAAACACACATTTCAAGGGTATATCCTTCCCAAGGACAAGCAGAGTATCATATCCATGACAGGATAGAAAGTAGAAAACCATTTAGGTAAGGGGAGAGGAATTTCATGACATAACCCATACAGCGGTGTTTGGATAATTGAGCAAGAAACATTTAGTATTGGGCTTCAAATGTTCTTGTTGAAAATCGGAGTACCACAGACATGCTTCGAGATAGCATTGACATGGTCTTCAAGCAAAGATCAGACTTTGGATACACAAAGGATCCATCAAGGACAACTTTAGAATAAGTCTTACAATTTCCTCATGGAAGAATAGCTAACCTTGCTAAAAAGGAAAACTTATAACAATAGGTCCTCCGGCCAGGTGTGTTAGGCATGACATCACCTTACCGTGTCATAAATAGACCAATGTTATAACTCTTGGAAATATGTTCCAACCATCATATCTGACCGAGATTCAGATCTGATTGGTGTCAGCATAACTCAGACTCAGGATGCCTGAGAAGAAAAGGTGCAACACAAATTGACGAGATGACAATGTAAGATTCTCGGGAGATGAACTATGGAAGCGAGTTCCGAACAAGGGTTCATCATTAAATCAAGGAGAGGTGAGGAGGTGACTGATTGACTCAGCGACAATCCATTGAGATTTCCAAAAGATGGATTTCCACAACTATGTGAACAAGGAGATAACATTAGCTAGATCGAATGACTTAATGATGTATGCTCGAGGAAAACATACACAGTTAAACATTGGTTGAAATGTGCACCCGAAATATGGGCTAGGTAGCACGATCAATGTTCGAATGATGATTCATTAAGCCATAGACGTAGAATGAAACTATAGACCAATAACTTCAAAGCAATAGGGTTGCTAGAAGTTTAGAATTTACACATCACAGACCATTTGTCGGTATTTCGTTTAGAAACAACACGGGGACCAAGAAAGAATGGTGATGGTGAGAAGTATCACTGTACCAAGAATTCTTAAGAGGTGGAGTAATGCTCACGACATTCTTGACATCAAAGATGGTAATACTCCAAGGTAGAACATAACATAAGTTGGATAGCAAGGAAATCAAGATACAACACAAAATATGAACAAGTTTGTGTTGGGGGGAGGCAAGAATGTTGTCGATGATAACACAATTCATCGAGGGGCAAGGATGGTATTTCTCATCCTGAATTTCGACACACAACTTGGAAGAAGTCAAATTGTTGACAATGATCACGACAAATTTGTCGAGAGGTTTTCAAGAAGATGTAATTGATCGACGATGACATCAAGTCAAAGGAATGATGAAAGCGAAAGGTTATTGGAACCACGGGTAGGACACAAACTCGAAATCAAGTTTGCTGTTCAAGGAGAAGTGATATGACGAGGAAGATCGACGCAAGATTAGCTCACTGTCGAAATTTGTGCGCTGGGAAGGACCAGGTAGCACAGTTAAAATCGGCACGATAATGACATAGCCGAGCAGGCTAGGGATGACGAGATCGAGCACGAACTCGTAAGCAAAGGAGATTACTAAGAGTTGTTTAATCGTGATGCGGACTCGATTCAGTTATCGATGTCCTTGAGTGTTTAATAACTCAGAGCCCGTGAAAAATTGGAATCAATGAGAATGTAATACTTGATGGAGAACTCATAAGAAGTTATGCAGTTCTGTGATAATCTCGAGATACCGGGGGGTAATACTCGACGACAAACCAAAGTAGAGGTTGGACTGGGGTATTGCTCTACAGAAGACAAGTGCTTAAACTTGTACGAGAAATGGTATTTAAAGGAGAACATGGTCAGAACCACGATTGCAAAAGGCCAGATCCCAGATATAAGATGAACTTATACCAAAGGAATAATTAATTTAAGAGAAGCTTCAATGATAAGAGCTACATCGTGTCCATGGGCATGAACATAAAGTTCAAGGTCGACTCCCACTTCTCCAATACGCAACTTCTCATTTACTGCTCTCGGTTAAGAATGTTTAGAGTTTGAAAGTTTAACTAGCGGAATTCCAGAAGGTTATGAACCATGAAGACTTTTGGGTTCACACAATTTAAGGAAGGTATATGTTCAACCCATCGGGGCATCTTAGAAACATATACCACAATTCCAGGAGTAATTCGTACAAGCTCGAAAGCAGCACATGGTTGAGAAAGCAGAGGATACAATTTACCCAAGGCATTATGTATCCGAGGATGGCTTAGAAGATTATTGAATATGAAGGACGCTGTCAGATAAAATCCAACAAAGTATTTGACGGTCCATAACAGTGCTAATGTGAGTACCGGCACAATCAAAGGAAGAAACAATGCAAAGGCACTGGATTATAGAAGCAACTGACTAATTCCAAGTTCAGATGCAAAGGAATTTATGATTTCCAAATCAAGGGATCAGAAGCAAACGCTCTGAATAAGGATGGATAACTTGAGTAAGCTTAGGGGTACAGTCGACGACAATTTGATTGGTCGAGATCCAGCTCATGTTAAAAAAAGGCGCCTGAGCCGAAAGAATGAATTCTAGGATATGATTGAGGATTGCGAGCATTCGCAACATATCGAATCAATGGGCTCAAAATGATATTGACAAAGGATGCCAATAAGATTACGAGACTTAAGATTAATCATAATGCAAGTAAGCAAGAATTTCAAGAGCAAAAGGCTCCTGAGGATTTTCGGAAGATCGAATGGTATTTTGAACACTTTTGTGAAATACTTGAATCAACTGGGGATGAGCGGATACTCGGTAAGTGCGAGAATTATCCGTAGGGGTATTCAGGTGACAAAGAACAGCAAGGCAGTAAGCTCAAAGGATTCTCGGAACAACAGAGAGAATTTCGGGGTATCTTGTAATAACAAGATCAACTGGGAAACATTGTATGAATGGCGAGTATATGTGGTTATCCATAGGAGTTTATCGATGAAAGGGAATTGCAAAAGCGATGAACACAAGTTCTCGGGTTATCAGCGGAGAGTATCTTCAGGGTCTTCACGTGCAGCAGACGATCATCAGTAATAAGGGGCTCTCCGGGTGAAAGTGATAACGAGATCCTAATGTTAGATTTAGCAAAATTCACTTAACCCGAATAGAAGAGAGATCAGAGTCCCAGAGTATAGACAAGGAGTAAAAGATCCTAATACCACCCAATGGCGACGTGGGCCCGTAAGCCACACAGCCATGTTAGTAAAAGTTTTTCAATGACTAGACTCGACTTTGGCCAAGGAGTTGGAAAGGGGATTCCTACAGGCAGTTGGCTCTGATACCAACTTGTGACGCCCCCGATTCAATCGTACACTAATCATGCACGCAAATGTGTACGATCAAGATCAGGGACTCACGGGAAGATATCGCAACACAGCTCTACAACATAAATAAGTCATACAAGCATCATAATACAAGCTATGGGCCTCGAGGGCTCGAATATAAGTGCCCGATCATAGACGAGTCAGCGGAAGCAACAATATCTGAGTACAGACATAAGTTAAACAAGTTTGCCTTAAGAAGGCTAGCACAAAAGTAGCAACGATCGAAAAGGCAAGGCCTCCTGCCTGGGACCTCCTAACTACTCCTCGAAGCCGAATTCCATGTAGAATCATCCTCGGGATCTCTAGCTCCTGGACTCCAGCATCTGGTTGCGACAATCAGGTATAGAAAGGGGAAAAGAGGGAGAAAAGCAACCGTGAGTACTCATCCAAAGTACTCGCAAGCAAGGAGCTACACTACATATGCATGGGTATATGTGTAAAGGGCCATATCGGTGGACTGAACTGCAGAATGCCAGAATAAGAGGGGGATAGCTAATCCTGTCGAAGACTACGCTTCTGGCCACCTCCATCTTGCAGCATGTAGAAGAGAGTAGATGGTAAGTTCACCAAGTAGCATCGTATAGCATAATCCTACCCGGCGATCCCCTCCTCGTCGCCCTGTTAGAGAGCGATCACCGGGTTATATCTGGCACTTGGAAGGGTGTGTTTTATTAAGTATCCGGTTCTAGTTGTCATAAGGTCAAGGTACAACTCCGGGTCGTCCTTTTACCGAGGGACACGGCTATTCGAATAGATAAACTTCCCTGCAGGGGTGCACCACATAACCCAACACGCTCGATCCCATTTGGCCGGACACACTTTTCTGGGTCATGCCCGGCCTCGGAAGATCAACACGTCGCAGCCCCACCTAGGCACAACAGAGAGGTCAGCACGCCGGTCTAAATCCTATGGCGCAGGGGTCTGGGCCCATCGCCCATTGCACACCTGCACGTTGCGAACGCGGCCGGAAGCAGACCTAGCCTAGCAGGCGTTCCAGTCCAATCCGGCGCGCGCCACTCAGTCGCTGACGTCACGAAGGCTTCGGCTGATACCACGACGTCGAGTGCCCATAACTGTTCCCGCGTAGTTGGTTAGTGCGTATAGACCAAATGGCCAGACTCAGATCAAATACCAAGATCTCGTTAAGCGTGTTTAAGTATCCGCGAACGCCGACCAGGGCCAGGCCCACCTCTCTCCTAGGTGGTCTCAACCTGCCCTGTCGCTCCGCCACAAAGTAACAGTCGGGGGCCGTCAGGAACCCAGGCCCACCTCTGCCGGGATGGAGCCACCTGTCCTTTCAGCCCCCTCATTAGAATCCCTTGCGGGTACTCAACGAGCCGACCCGACTTTAGTCACCACATGTGTCATGTATATAAAGTATATAGCATATACCCGTGATCACCTCCCGAAGTGATCACGGGCCAGTAGTATAGCATGGCAGACGGACAAGAGTGTAGGGCCACTGATGGAACACTAGCATCCTATACTAAGCAGTAGGATAGCAGGTAAGGGTAACAACTGTAGCAACAATGAGAGGCTATGCAACAGAATAGGATTAACCGAAATCAGTAACATGCTACACTACTCTAATGCAAGCAGTATAGAGAAGAATAGGCGATATCTGGTGATCAAGGGGGGGCTTGCCTGGTTGCTCTGGCAAGAAGAAGGGGTCGTCGTCGATGTAGCCGATCACACGGGTATCAGCAATGGTCTCGGAGCCTACCGGAAAGAAGTAACGGAGGGGGAGCACAATAAATAACAGAGCAATCAAATGTAACACAAAGCAAGACGCGGCAATACATTGTGCTAGGGGTGACGTAACGTAGGGATATGTGATACCAGCTAAGGGAGGAAACATCCAGGAAAGTATCCCCGGTGTTTCACGTTTTCGGACAGATGAACCGAAGAGGAAAGTTGCATGTTTGCTATGCTAGGGATGTGTGGCGGACGAACGGGCTGCATATCCGGATTCGTCTCGTCGTTCTGAGCAACTTTCATGTACAAAGTTTTTCCATCCGAGTTACGGTTTATTTTATAATATTTTATAAAGATTTGATCATTTATTGGGATTATTATTAATTAATTAATTCGAAAAGGAATCACTGCATCATCATGACGTCAGCGGACAAAGTTGACCGTTGACCAGTCAACTGACAGGTGGGGTCCATTTGTCATTGACAGCTAACTAATTAAGAGAAGTTAGTTTTATTAACAGGTTAATTAGGTTTAATTAGATAACTAACAGAATTAATTAAGTTAATTAATTTATTAATTAATTAACTATTTAATATTTGTATTTATTATTATCATTTTTTAAACCCTTTTTTTCATTTTCGTTCTCAGGGGTGTGGGCCCCGTTTGTCATTGGCCCAGAGGCCAAACGGGCGCGGTGCACTGGGCTCGGGTTAACGGGGGGTGGAGCGGAGCAACGGGGCTCGCGGGCGCGAGCGCCGACGGCTGTGGCCGCGGCCGCTGCTGGTCCAGCAACAGCAAGGGCCGGCGAGCGGAGCGAGCAGGGGCTGTCGGGGAGGCGCGGTCGGCGCGGCACGGCAGGGCGCGGGGTAGGCGTGGCCTGGTGCGGGGTGTCGGGCGACCAGGACCCGCGTCGGCGCGGGCGAGCGCGAGGGGAGGGAGCGGGCGCAGGTGCCAGCGCGCTCCGGCAGAGCGCGGGCGCGGCCAGGTGGAGGTGGGTGCGGCGGCACACACAGACGTGCGAGGGGCTCACGGCGGAGGAGGACTGCAGTGAGTGGATGCGCGAGGGAGCGGAGCTCCTATGCGGCCATGACAGGGCTTCGGTCACGGCGATTGTGAGGTGACTGCGGGCATCGGCGCGGACGCGGGGCATGGCGGGCACAGGGGAGAGAGGTGGCGGAGGCCGGGGGCCTCACCCGCGTTGGAGAGACGATGGGCGCCGTGGCTTGGGGGAAGCCGGTCGGGGGAGAGGTCGGGGAGGTCCAGGGCGGGGTAGTCCGGCGGGATCCAGCAACGACGAGGTCACGGACGGAGCGGCGAGGTAGCGGGAGGCACCGGGCGGCGGCGTCGCGGTGAAGGGGTCGGGGCCCTCCGCCCCGATCCAGACGAGGGAGGGGAGAGAGGCGTGGGGGATCGAGGGGAGGGGAGTGGGATCGTGCAGGGGGGGAAGTGGGGGGCGATAGGCTAGGGTTTCCGTCGGTGGGGGGTTATGGAGGGGTTAGGTGGGCCGGCCTGGTTGGATGGCCAGCTGGGCTGAGGCCCAGCGCGGGGGGAGGTTTTCTCCTTTGGTTTGTTTTTTTCTTTGGTTTTGTTCTACTTTTTCTTATTTTTCTTTTATTTCTTTACTGTTTTCATTTATAGTTTCTATTATTTTAGTTTTATAAAATACCAAGTTAGCACCTAAATTAGTATTACTAATTAGGCCACTGCCATAATTATTTTGGCGCACTACTAATTTAGTTATATTATTATAACTTTATAAAAGGCATTAAATTAATTGTTTTGCCCTCAGCTTTGGTTATTTTAGTGAATTTAAATATTAGAAATGTTGGTTTCTCCACCATTATTACTCATGAATTATTCGGCAACACCCCAACATTTTAGTTTTAATATTTGAAAATATTTTATTGTTTGCTTGATTTTGAATTTGAATTCGAACCGGTTTCGAACTAACGCGAGATTAGCAACAGTAATCGAGGTGACGTGGCATCATTAACGTGGGATTACTGTAGCCTAATTATCCGGGCGTCACAATGATTCCCCCACAAGTCGGGATGAGACTCCAGACGAAAAAAATAAAAAAAATAAAACAAAAAAAGGAAAAAAAAGAGATCCCAAAA
Organism: Triticum aestivum; assembly: GCF_018294505.1. Classification (NCBI taxonomy): domain Eukaryota; kingdom Viridiplantae; phylum Streptophyta; class Magnoliopsida; order Poales; family Poaceae; genus Triticum; species Triticum aestivum. The sequence goes on along the minus strand of NC_057796.1, from coordinate 156,612,865 downwards.
AAATAGAAAACAAAAAAAAGAGAAAAAGAGAAAAGGGGCAATGCTACTATCCTTTTACCACACTTGTGCTTCAGAGTAGCACCATGTTCTTCATATACAGAGTCTCTTGAGTTATCACTTTCATATACTAGTGGGAATTTTCATTATAGGACTTGGCTTGTATATTGTGATGATGGGCTTCCTCAAATGCCCGAGGTATTCATGGGCAAGAAAGTTGGATGCACACCCACTTAGTTTTCACTTTGAGATTTCATACACTTATAGCTCTTAGGTTATCCGTTGCATGGCAATCCCTACTCCTCGCATTGACATCAATTGATGGGCATCTCCATAACCCATTGATTAGCCACGTCGATGTGAGCCTTTCTCCTTTTTGTTCTTCTCCACACAACCTCCACCATCATATTCTATTCCACCTATAGTGCTATATCCATGGCTCACACTCATGTATTGCGTGAAAGTTGAAAAGGCTTGGGAACATTAAAAGTATGAAACAATTTATTGGCTTGTCATCGGGGTTGTGCATGATGAAATACTTTGTGTGATGAAGAAGGAGCATAGCCAGACTATATGATTTTGTAGGGATAACTTTCTTTGGCCATGTTATTTTGAGAAGACATGATTACTTTATTAGTATGCTTGAAGTATTATTGTCTTAATGTCAAATGATATACTATTGCTTTGAATCACTCGTGTCTTAATATTCATGCCATGATTAGATTATATGATCAAGATTATGGTAGGTAGCATTACACATAAAAAATGTATTATATCATTTACCTACTCGAGGACGAGCAGGAATTAAGCTTGGGGATGCTAATACATCTCCGTCGTATCTATATTATTTTTAGTGTTTCATGCCAATATTCTACAACTTTCATATACTTTTGGCAACTTTTATACTATTTTTGGGACTAACATATTGATCTAGTGCCCAGTGCCAGTTCCTGTTTGTTGCATGTTTTTTGTTTCACAGAATATCCATACCAAACGAAGTCCAAACGCGATAAAAACTTACGGAGATTTTTTTGGAATATATGTGATTTTTGGGAATTGGAATTGACGCGAGACAATGCTCGAGGGGCCCACAAGCCCTGGAGGCACGCACCCCTCTCCAGGGGGCGCCTAGGGGGCTTGTGGCTACCCATAAGGCGGTTGGTGACCTTCTTTCACCACAAGAAAGATGATATCCGGATAAAAATCGTGTTAAAATTTCAGCCCAATCGGAGTTACGGATCTCCGGGAATTTAAGAAACGGTGAAAGGGCAGAAAACAGGAACGCACGAACAGAAGGAAACAGAGGGAGAGATCCAATCTTGGAGGGGCTCCCGCTCCTCCGCTGCTATGGAGGCCATGGACCAGAGGGGAAACCCTCCTCCATCTAGGGGGACGTCAAGGAAGAAGAAGAAGGAGGGGGGCTCTCCCCCTCTCTCCCGATGGCACCGGAACACCGTCGGGGCCATCATTGTGCCTGTAATCTACACCAACAACTTCGCCATCATCATCGCCAACTCTCTCCCCCTCTATGCAGTGGTGTAACACCTTTTCTCCCCACTGTAATCTCTACTTAAACATGGTGCTCAACGCTATATATTATTTCCCAATGATGTATGGCTATATCCTATGATGTTTGAGTATATCTGTTTTTTCCTATGTGTTGATTGATGATCGTGATTGGTTTGAGTTGCATGTTTTTTTATTGGTGTTGTCCTATGGTGCTCTTGGTGTCGCGCAAGCGTGAGGGGTCCCCATTGTAGGGTTTGCAGTATGTTCATGATTCGCTTATGGTGGGTTGCTAGAGTGACAGAAGTTTAAACCCGAGTAAGTTGGTTGTTTGCGTATGGGAGTAAAGAGGACTTGATACTTTAATGCTATGGTTGGGTTTTACCTTAATGATCTTTAGTAGTTGCGGATGCTTGCTAGAGTTCCAATCATAAGTGAATATGATCCAAGTAGAGAAAGTATGTTAGCTTATGCCTCTCCCTCATATAAAATTTCAATAATGATTACCGGTCTAGTTATCGATTGCCTAAGGACAAATAACTTTCTTTCTTGTGACAAAAAGCTCTCTACTAAAGCTAACTTAATTATTTCTTTATCTAAACAGCCCCTAGCTTTTATTTACGTGTTCTTTATTATCTTGCAAACCTATCCTATCACACCTACAAAGTACTTCTAGTTTCATACTTGTTCTAGGTAAAGCAAACGTAAAGCATGCGTAGAGTTGTATTAGTGGTCGATAGAACTTGAGGGAATATTTGTTCTACCTTTAGCTCCTCGTTGGGTTCGACACTCTTACTTACCGAGAAAGGCCACAATTGATCCCCTATACTTGTGGGTTATCAGTGACCTTGGATCCCGTGTTGGTGGGGCAGTTGTGGACGTGGACGTCCATGTTGCCATGCACGTCGGAGTACATGTTAGCCCCGCCCGTGCCCTGGGATGCGTGGTCATCTTCACCGCCACGTGCACCGGTGGTGCAGCACCGCCCACCAACCTGTGGCAGCCACCTCCATTCGTTGACCTCACCACGAACGACAACAACGATGACAACCAGGATGGCGACGATGACCAGTGCTAGATGTAGGGTTTAGTAGTTTTTATGCTTTTTATGTTTTTTAATGTTTAGGTTGTGTACAGACGTGGACGTGGACTTTTGGTACGCACGGTTTTATTTGCAATTCGGGCGCAGCTACGGACCGACCGACGCAAACGAAAGCTCGTGTCCGCCTGGCCAACCCAAACAGACAAAAACCTGACGAAAGGGAAGTCTATTTGAATTGGTCGGTTGGAGTTGGCCTTAGAACATCTACAACCGGACTTGACAAATATGTTCCCCATATAGGCCTGCGAGCGCGTCCGTGTAAAGCGCCAAATGGCCCTTCATTTGTCTTGCAGGATAGTCACACACCTAAATCCAAACCCTCCAACTCATGCAAATCTATGCCCATCCATCGTACACATGATTGTCACACGTAAATAAATATTCGTTGGTAGAGAAAATACATAGTTTGAACATAAAATTTATTTTAGTTGCCCAACTCAAACATTACCTCTTTGGTTTTCATTGTGGGTCCACATATGCTCCACTAGATCATTGAGTATCTGCGTGTGCATCTTGTGATCTCGAAGTTTCTAATGCATCTACAGAAAATTCATAAGCTGATCTGTATCTTGATCTTCGGGGATGTGGACTTGTTCCCCAGATGTTTCAAAATAATTGGTTTGGGATACCCCACCACCCTCGTCCTCGACAATCATATTGTGCAAAATGACACATGTCATCAGTTGTCATAAAGTATCTGATTCCCACATCATTGCAGATCCATGAACATTCCCAATGAGCTAGAAGCACTCCAAATGCCCTCTTCACATCCCTCCTAGCTGCTTCTTGGATTGTTGTACAGTGCCTTAGTTTGTTGCCTTGGGGATCATATATGGTCTTCACAAACGCTTCCCACTAAGGATCGATACCATCAGCAAGGTAGTACCTCATATTGTAGTTGCGGCAGTTGACAGTGTAGTTGCAAGGCGGTGATTCCCCATTGCAAAGTGTTCTGAACATGGGAGATCGGTGAAGCACATTGATGTCGTTACGAGAACCAGGCATTTCAAAGAAAGCATGCCAAATCCATAAGTCATGTGATGTCACTGCTTCCAATATGTTGGTGGCCTCTTTGGTGTGACCTTGTGATACGTCTCCAACGTATCTATATGAAATATTCATGTTTTATTTACATTGATTTAGTATGGTTTTGGTGCACTTTTATATTATTTTTATGGACTAACATACTAATCTAGTGTTCAATGCTAGTTGTTGTTTTCTGCTTGGCTTTTGTTTCACATAAAAACCATACTAAACAAAGTCCAAACACAATGAAAATTTATGGAGTTTTCTTTATGGAATATATGTGCATTTTGGGAGAAAAAATCAACGCAAGATGGTGCCCGAGGTCCCCACAAGGCAGGCCGGCATGCCCTACCCCTTAGGGTGTGCTGGCGTGCCTTGTGGACAGCCCTTAGGTCGGTTGGAGCCCTTCTTTCTCCGCAAGAAAGTTAGTTTCCTGAGAAGAATCATGTAAAAAAAATAGCCCAATCGAAGTTACAGATCTCTGGATATTTAAGAAACGATGAATGGCCAAAAGACATATCCGAAAAAGAAAAGACAAAAGAGAGGTCCAATCTAGGGGAGAGCTCCCTGCTACTTGTAAACTTCATTGGGATTTCCCCAAAGAGGAGGGGTGAAGCAGTATAGTAGAGATAAGTATTTCCCTCAATGAGAACCAAGATTATCGAACCAAAAGGAGAACCAAGCAAATTCCCTTCGCCAACACCTACACACACAAAAGCAAATACTTGCACCCAACGCGGGCAAGAGGGTTGTCAATCCCCTTGAACTCGTTACTTGCAAGGATTAATTCTGATAGTGATAGATAGATAAATTGCACAGTAAAATAAAAGCAAATAAATTGCAGGAAAGTACCTTTTGTTTTTAGCAATAAGATAAAAGTAGACCCGGGGGCCATAGTTTTCACTAGAGGCTTCTCTCTCGAACACATAGCATACGGTGGGTAAACAAATTACTATTGGACAATTGATAGAAAAGCGCATAGTTATGACGTATTCATGGCAGTTGTCGGTGTCAAAACCGGCGGATCTCGGGTAGGGGGTCCCGAACTGTGCGTCTAAGGCGGATGGTAACAGGAGGCGGGGGACACGATGTTTACCCAGGTTCGGGCCCTCTCGATGGAGGTAATACCCTACTTCCTGCTTGATTGATCTTGATGATATGAGTATTACAAGAGTTGATCTACCACGAGATCGTAGAGGCTAAACTCTAGAAGCTAGCCTATGGTATGATTGTTGTTGTCCTACGGATTAAACCCTCTAGTTTATATAGACACCAGAGGGGGCTAGGGTTACACAGAGTCAGTTACAAGGGAGGAGATCTACATATCCGTATTGCCAAGCTTGCATTCCACGCCAAGGAGAGTCCCATCCGGACGCGGGACGAAGTCTTCAATCTTGTATCTTCATAGTCCAACAGTCCGGCTGTCCGAGGACCCCCTAATCCAGGACTCCCTCAGCAACCCCTGAACTAGGCTTCAATGACGATGAGTCCGGCGCGCAGATTGTCTTCGGCATTGCAAGGCGGGTTCCTCCTCCGAATATTCCATAGAAGATTTTGAACACAAGGATAGTGCCCGGCTCTGCAAAACAAATTCCACATACCACCGTAGAGAGAATAATATTTCCACAAATCTAATCTGCTGACAACTTTTCATAACGTGACATCACTCCACGGCCTGGTAATTATTCGAACCGTTTCTCCCAGCCTGCCACTGCACGTTTCGCGAGGCGGTTTTATTGGCACGTCTTGTCGAAGCAGAGATCATGTTCCCCTTGTTACGGGATTCTCATCAATACGGGTGTGGGTAACCCAATCGTGCCTGTTGGTATGACTCCTCGATTTTAGGCAAGTTCCAAACGGCCACGCGGAGGACGCTTGATATTCACCCTCTTTATAAAGAGGCCAAGGCCTGTCCTTTTCTTCTCGCACTCAATCGAACCCTTCCCCCACCTTGAGTTCCAACACCCAAGGCTCAGGCTAGGCGCTTCGGACCTTCAATCATGTCCGGATCCAACCTTCAAGGTCGGTGGATGCCCTCCTCTATCACAGAGGAAGACATCAAGAAGCTAAGAGAAGCCAGGTATCTGACGGCCGAAATCTCGCACAGGCTGCCTGCTCGAGGGCAGGTCATTCCCACTCCCGAACCCGGCGAGAGTGTCGTATTCGTCTCCCACTTCCTCCGAGGGCTAGGCCTTAGTCTAGATCCCTTTGTTAGGGGGCTCATGTTCTATTACGGGCTGGATTTCCATGACCTGGCCCCGGATTCCATCCTTCACATCTCGTCGTTCATCGTCGTGTGTGAAGCCTTCCTCCACGTCACCCCACACTTCGGCTTATGGCTCAAGAGCTTTAATGTGGAGCCGAAGATGATTAATGGGCGACACGCAGAATGCGGAGGTGCCGTAATAAGCAAAGGCGCCGATGTTCCATGGCCAAAGGGTTCCTTCCCGGAGGTGTCCAGCTTATGGCAACGGGAGTGGTTTTACATCACAGCTCCCCGCGGTACTAAGTGGGTTGCCACCCCTGCCTTCCGCTCGGCCCCCCCGCCAGAACTGGCGTCATGGATCAACAAGGGGCTGGACTGGGGGCCAGTAAATGATGTGCAGACATTGCAGAGTCGCATCCGAGATCTCCTCGAGAGAGATGTCATCCTTGTCAAGGTAATGCAAGTCATGCTAGTTCGTCGAGTCCTGCCTTGCAAACGTCGACCTCTCCGTATGTGGGAGTTCAACCCGGAAGGACCGCGAGCTATTCAGCACTTCTTCGGCATGACGCTCGAAGAGATGTACAGATTGTTCTTTGGATCACAAATAAAGTGTCCGGACACCACCGAGGATGCGGGTCTGAGCTGCAATCGTCCAGATACCCAAGTAAGTAGTTCTTCGACCGAACATGCTGTCTCTTTATTTATCACAACATCATTCTGAAAAGTCGCTCTTTGACTAGGACTGGGTAAAAAAGGCGAAGATGATCAGGTGTTCGGCCCCCCTTCCCGAAGGCTCAACAGATCCAGTATTGGCCAGAATGCTTGAGCTCGTGCCTTATCAAGCACCCTCAGGGGAAGATAAGGGGGGGAATAAAGAAGCTGAAAGTGGGCCTCACTCATTATTCATTCATACCGGGGGAATTAGTGCCTCCGTGAAGGAGGATAACCGGGGAGAAGGATCTAAAATCCCCTCTCCCCAAGGAAGGAAGAGGGCCGCCTCTGAAGACTTGGAAACAATGGTTTCCAAACAAGGGAAGAAATCTTTATCCGGGGGCCCTATCCCAGAGGGTATCCTTACCGCACAGTGCTCGCAAGGGGATCAGCCCTCTACCGAGCTGTAAGTAAACAAAAGTACTCTATAGTAAATATATCCTGCTTTATTTCCGAGGACGATAACCAAGACGTATGTCTTGTAGTTCGGATCGTAGCCCTTCTCGACAGAGTTCGTCTTCGGGGGATCTTCTTCCGGAGATGATGGAGAGCGAAATGCCTCCCCGTGCCTCCCCGCCTCGTGAAGCGGACGACCCTAAGGTGTCGTCACGGAGGATTTCTCCTGATCCGCCAAGGCCAGAGGGTAACCCTTTGGCCACCCGAAGTCCGGAGTATTCGGCTCCTAAGGAGAGTAACAGAAAGAGTCCGGGACTGTCCGGTGCGCGACCAGACGCACTGATGAATCTTCTGGAGCAAGCGGCTACCTCAGAAGCGCATCGTATGCTAATGGGTACGGTGGTTGAGAGGATTTCATCCGCCGAAAGCGGGTTGCATGAAGCTTTTGTGAGCCTCCTGAGAGGCTTTGAGGTACGCAAAGTAATATATATTTTTTGGCGGTACCACACACGCTAGGTGTGCCCTATGCAGATAGTAGCCCCTGAGACTCTGGTTGCTGTCTAAAATGGCGGCAAACAGAGGATCATAGTCCCAGGTAATAATCATGCCGCCTTCATGTGCAGGTGGCTGAAGGTCCGGTGGCTAGCCGGACTGGTGAGTTTGCCGAACTAAAGCGGCAACTTGATGTGGCAGATGCCGACATCGTGCTTGTAAACAGGCGGCTTGATGAGGCACAGGGTATGTATTCTCCGATGATCAACATATATTAAGAGGAGCATAATGCTAGTATCTATAATATGCTGTGACTGCAAATGGAGCTGCCGCCGTGGAGACCCTTCGGGCGGAACTTGCCCGGGCCAAGGAACAAGCCAGGAGGAGTGATGCGGCCGCCCTAAAGGCGGTCGAAGAGTTAAGAGCCGAACAGGCCGCACATTGCGAGAGCAAAGAGAAAATAGCCAAGATGGCTATTGAGTTGAAAGATGTCGCCGACCGTTATGAGCTTCTTGAAAAGGAAAGCCAAACAAAGACGGCGGACCTGGAGAAAGCCATGGTGGCAGGCAAGGAAGCCCGCTCTAAATTTAGAGCGGCGAAGGAGGAGCTACGTCAAGCCGGAGATATCGCGGCTGGGAAGCCCTTTTTGTTGCGGACGAAGTTCGAAGATCCTAAGTATGCCCCTCTTGATCAATTATGGAGTTCTGCAGACGCATACATGGATTTGGCAGCGAGTGCTGCTGATGCAACCGAGTTTTTCAAAGATCAAAAAGATCACGAAGTGGAAAAGCTATTCTGGTCGCAGTTCAATGTTCCGGTGCGTCCGCTGCTCTTAAATGAGCGAATGGCCGAGTGGGCCGAGCTCCATAGGTTGTCCGGGCTTGCCATGAGGTCTGTTGTGGATCATCTTTGGCCGGAAGGACCAATGACGAATAGTTATTTTGGCTTAGTGCAACGATTCCTTGGTGCTGTGCCGCATATCGACGCTATGAAGAGGTCGGCGTGCATAGAGGGTGCGCGGATGGCTCTTGCCCGTGTCAAGACATACTGGGCAGAGATGGAGGCCACCGCTATTGCAACCCAGAGTTCGGCCGTAAGCCGAGTATCGGCCGAGCACTACTTTGAAGAAGTCCTCGAAGGCGCTCGTTTAATAGAGGCTCAGTGCTCGAAGAGTATCATGTTCTAGTGACATGTATCCCAATTGTAAGAACAATGTTATTTGAATTATAAAGGCTGTATTTATACTTTTGCCTGAAAGTATTATTATGCCTCCTGTGCGGTCGTTTATGTATATATATATACATATACATATATATATATATATATATGTATGTATGTATGTATGTCCTGAAAGTTTGCAGTCGTCGGCTTCAGCCCCCACGCATATAAGGCGGGGGTGTTCGCAAAAGCGCGTCTTCACACTTGATCCAACGTCTTGGTCCATTAAGGAGGTGGTAGCGCGGCGAACGAGGCAATCAGACTATATTGCTTTAACACTTTCACTTAACCATAGGAGTTTGACAGTGGGGCTACTATATAGCCCCTGGTATTTCCGCGCTCATCCGAGTACGGGGCGCGTACGTACATGACCGGGAAAACCGGCCCTTCGTTAATGCGGAGGAATCCCGAAGATTCCGCTAAGTCATCGAGTGGTTGACCAGTCTCGCGCTTTATCATGACAGTCAGTTTTCGGCTTTCTCTACTGAGGTGCTCATCCGGATGAACCAGGGCACAATCGCAGTAGTTCTCCCGGTGCCACCTTAGCCGATAGAGCGGAACGTAAGGTAGCAAAACGCGGGAGCCAGGCAAACCCAACTTTGACCAAAGACATGATTCGGAGCTGATGCATATAAGGCCAAACTTGCGACGCCGAACACTCCCTAAGGTATTCGGTCTTTACAACATATACCGGGCTGAGTAACACCCTTGATAATGAACCCCGAGTGTCCAGGTACATGCATTATTCTGACGTGGCGAAATGCCAATAACGTCAGCATCCCTCTCGGTTATACTGAGTATCCTGAGGATGTGAAGCAACAAGAGACAGTAAAAAAGGTTTACACAGGGTCTTAATTTAAAAAGAAACCTTTGAGCGGGGCCCTGCTGCACGTCTGCGCCTATGTCTCCGTTGTGCCGTATCCTGGAAGGGTGTAGCACGATTATCATCTGTAAAAGAGAAAAATTTAGGTGAAAGTTGTCGTGCGAAAAATTGGTTATTCTCAATAAACCATTAAAATTCAAGATAAGTAAGGTCGAGTCGAACTGTAGTCCTTTTTACATGCGGGAAGCCCCTGGTACCGCCTATGGGGGTATATCCATCAAACCAATCTCAGGTTTATCTGAGCTGTTACAGCTAATGGTGCACCGGACACGTCTAGCCGTGTCCGCGGTCTTGACGACCGATCGTTTACTCTTGGTTGGGGAGGCCGTTTAGTGTTCGGCTGCTAAAGCCGCCACACGTTCTTCCGCGTGTAAGGAACGCTCAGCATTTCTGCTAACTTTGATGATGCCATGTGGACTGGGCATCTTAAGCTTAAGAGAAGCGTAATGCGGTATTGCATTAAAACGAGCGAAAGCTGTTCTTCCGAGTAGTGCTTGATAGCCGCTTCGGAATGGAGCGATGTCGAAGGTTAACTTTTCACTTCGGGAGTTGTCGGGAGAACCGAATACAACCTCTAGTGCTAGAGAGCCCGTATAGCGGGCCTCTGGGCCTGGTATTACCCCTTTAAAGGTAGTATTACTTTGGCTGATTCTTGTCGGGTCTATCCCTATTTTGCGGACTGTGTCCTGATATATCAGATTAAGACTACTGCCTCCGTCCATGAGGACTTGGGTGAGATGGTATCTGTCGATAATTGGGTCTAGCACCAAGGCAGCCAATCCTCCGTGCCGGATACTTGTCAGGTGATCCCTGCGATCAAAGGTGATTGGGCGGGCCGACCAAGGGTTGAACTTAGGGGTGACGGGCTCTACGGCGCATGTGTCTCGGAGTGCGTGTTTGCTCCTTCTTTTTGTTACGTGAATCATGTTCACTGTTTTGACCTCTGGTGGGAATTTTTTCTGTCCCCCGGTGCTTTGCTGGCGAGGCTCATCCTCATCTTCACTTGGTGTCTCCCTCCCCTTGTGTTCGGCGTTTAGCTTGCCGGCCTGCTTGAAGACCCAACATTCTCTGTGGGTGTGATTTGCAGGTTTATCGGAGGTGCCGTAAATCTGACATAATTTGTCTAGAATCTTGTTGAGGCTGGATAGTCCATCTCTGTTGCCTTTGAAAGGCTTTTTCCGTTGACCGGGTCGAGAGCCCCTGAATCCGGCGTTTACCGCCGTGTTGTCTGGGTTGTCTTCGTTATTTCGACGCTTGCTTTTACTGTGTCGTGGTTTTCCATTACCATCCCTGACTTCAGATGTGCCTGGGTCGCTGGTGCTACTACGGGCCAGCCAGCTATCTTCGCCCGCGCAAAAGCGGGTCATGAGGCTTGTTAGGGCTGCCATTGTCCTTGGTTTTTCTTGGCCGAGGTGTCTGGCGAGCCATTCGTCACGGACGCTGTGTTTGAAAGCTGCTAAGGCTTCGGCGTCCGGGCAGTCGACGATTTGGTTCTTCTTAGTGAGAAATCTATTCCAAAGCTTTCGGGCTGACTCTCCGGGCTGTTGAATTATATGACTTAAATCGTCTGCATCCGGAGGTCGGACATAGGTCCCTTGAAAGTTGGCCCTAAAAGCATCCTCAAGCTCCTCCCAACTTCCAATTGAATTTTTGAGGAGGCTCTTCAGCCAGTGCCGAGCTGGGCCTTTCAGCTTGAGGGGCAAGTATTTGATGGCGTGGAGGTCGTCTCCGCGAGCCATATGGATGTGGAGGATGAAGTCCTCAATCCAGACCCCAGGGCCCGTTGTTCTGTCGTACGCCTCTATGTTCACGGGTTTGAATCCCTCTGGAAATTCGTGATCCAGCACCTCATCAGTGAAACATAGGTGGTGCGCGGCACCCCTGTATTTGGATGTTTCATGGCGTTCTGACGGTTGTAGTGTTTGGTTTTGATTATGCGCTGGAGCGCGCTTCCTAGATCCGTAAATGGATCTGGTCATGCCGGCTTTTTGATGCAAGTCCTCGCGTGGATCATGTGCTGACTTATGTGCGGCCTCGTTAGCCGCCCTATCGCGGCCATGAGGTGGTCGATCCGACCGGTCGGCCGTTTTGTTTTTCGGCTGTGTGGGCTCTAAGGCCTCATCATCGAATTCAGGCAACAGCTTGCACTTTGGATAGCTCTTTGTGTGGCAACTACCACCATACTTTTCTTCAGTGTCGAGCACTTTGTTCCATCTACTGTTGAGCGTATTCTGCGCGGCCTTCAGCCTTTGCTTCTGCTTCTTCAGACTCCTCGCGGTGGCAATAAGCCTTCTACGGAGGTTCTCCTATTCCAAGTGCCTTTCCGGGATGATGCGTGCGTCGTCGTCCGGACTGTTTTCCTCTCCGGAGAGAGGTTGATGAGCATTATCCTTGGCGTCGACGTGATTGGACAGCGGCTCCGTACTATGTTCCCCATTCACCGGTTCATCCTGCTCTATCGCTGGGTCAATGTGGTCGTCATTTCCTCTGGAGTCGACCGTTGTGTTATTTTTTCTTGCGCTGTTATCGCTGTTTTTGCCGAGGTGGGATTTGGAGCGGCGCCTACGCCGTCGCTTTGGTTGCTTCTCGAGGGAGCTATCCTTCGCTGCATCCTTCCGTTCCTCGTCAATGTTTTCTTTGGGTGTATCCACGATATATATATATATCGTGTGATGAAGTGTCTGTCTAGCGCCCTGTGGGCGGTGGTTCCTGTTCGTCTCCTGCATCGTCGTCCATACCGTCAATGTCTTCGGAGTCGAAGTCGAGCATGTCGGTTAAATCGTCGACAGTGGCTACTAAGTGGGTGGTGGGTGGGGAGCGAATTTCTTCGTCGTCCGCATCCCATTCTAGCCGGACATAGTTCGGCCAAGGTTCTCCTGACAAGGAGAGAGACCTTAATGAATTTAGCACATCGCCAAAAGGCGAGTGCTGAAAGATATCTGCGGAGGTAAACTCCATGATCGGTGCCCAATCGGATTCGATAGGCACGGACGCAAGCGACTCGGAGCCCGTGGCCGGGGACGAATCCAACGGTTCAGCAACACAGCTCTCGTCGGAGGTGAAGTCAGTATTCGGCTCTATCGCCACTGAGAGTGCGGCCTCCGTGGCGGGGTCTATCCACCCGTCCTCAGATGGCGTAATTTGTTCCGGATTGAGGGCCGGAGTAGTTGCAGGTGTGATCTCCCGAACACTGTCCGACGGCAGAGCTAAATCATGCTCGTCGTGATTGGGCGGCGTACCTGACATGGGCTCGAATCCGTCGAAGATCAAGTCTCTGCGGATGTCGGCAGTATACTTCAACTTTCCAAACCTGACCTGATGGCCAGGGGCGTAGCTCTCGATCTGCTCCAGATGGCCAAGCGGGTTGGCCCGTAGTACGAAGCCGCCGAATACGAAGATCTGTCCGGGGAGGAAGACCTCACCCTGGATTGCATCGTTGCCGATGATCAAAGGAGCCATCTAGCCTTACGGTGACGGCACAGTGGAACTCTCAATGAAAGCACCAATGTCGGTGTCAAAACCGGCGGATCTCGGGTAGGGGGTCCCGAACTGTGCGTCTAAGGCGGATGGTAACAGGAGGCGGGGGACACGATGTTTACCCAGGTTCAGGCCCTCTCGATGGAGGTAATACCCTACTTCCTACTTGATTGATCTTGATGATATGAGTATTACAAGAGTTGATCTACCACGAGATCGTAGAGGCTAAACCCTAGAAGCTAGCCTATGGTATGATTGTTGTTGTCCTACGGATTAAACCCTCTGGTTTATATAGACACCGGAGGGGGCTAGGGTTACACAGAGTCGGTTACAAGGGAGGAGATCTACATATCCGTATTGCCAAGCTTGCCTTCCACGCCAAGGAGAGTCCCATCCGGACATGGGACGAAGTCTTCAATCTTGTATCTTCATAGTCCAACAGTTCGGCTAAGGTATATAGTCCGGCTGTCCGAGGACCCCCTAATGCAGGACTCCCTCAGTAGTGATCATGTATATAAGCATCACGTTCATGACAAGTAGACCGACTCCTGCCTGCATCTACTACTGTTACTCCACCAATCGACTGCTATCCAACATGCAACTATGGTATTAAGATCATGACAAACAGAGTAATGCTTTAAGAAAGATGACATGACGTAGACAAAGTAAACTGATGGAAATATGCCCTAGAGGCAATAATAAAGTTGTTATTATAATATTTCCTTATTCATGATAAAGTTTTATTATTCATGCTAGAATTGTATTGACCGGAAACTTAAATACATGTATGAATACATAAAAAAATACCGTGTCCCTAGTGAGCCTCTGCTAGACTAGCTCGTTGATCAAAAGATGGTTAAGGTTTCCTAATCATAGACATGTGTTGTCACTTGATAACGGGATCACATCATTAGGAGAATGATGTGATGGACAAGACCCATCCGTTAGCTTAGCATATGATCGTTCAGTTTATTGCTATTGCTTTCTTAATGTCAAATACATATTCCTTCGACTACGAGATCATGCAACTCCCGGATACCGGAGGAATACCTTGTGTGCTATCAAACGTCACAACATAGCTGGGTGATTATAAAGATGCTCTACAGGTCTCTCCGAAGGTGTTTGTTGAGTTGGCATGGATCGAGATTAGGATTTGTCACTCCGTGTATCGGAGAGGTATCTCTGGGCCCTCTCGGTAATACACATCACAAGAAGCTTGCAAGCAAAGTGACTAAGGAGTTAGTTATGAGATGATGTATAACAGAACGACTAAAGAGACTTGCCGGCAACGAGATTGAACTAGGTATGAAGATACCAACGATCGAATCTCGGGTAAGTAACATACCGACAGGCAAAGGGAATTACGTATGTTGTCATAAGGTTCGACCGATAAAGATCTTCGTAGAATATGTAGGAACCAATATGGGCATCCAGGTTCCGCTATTGGTTGTTGACCGAAGAGGTGTCTCGGTCATGTCTACATAGTTCTCGAACCCGTAGGGTCAGCATGCTTAACGTTTGTTGACGATATAGTATTATATGAGTTATGTGATTTGGTGACCAAATGTTGTTCGGAGTCCCGTATGAGATCATGGACATGACTAGGATCTCCGGAATGGTCCAGATGTAAATATTGATATATAGGACGAAGCTATTTGGACACCGGAAAGGTGTCAGGTTGTACCGGGTAACCATCGGATCACCGGAAGGGGTTTCCGGAGGTCTATGGGCCTAATGGGCTAAGGGGACACACACACCAGCCCACAAGGGGGCTGGCGCGCCCTCCCCCTAGCCGCCGGCCCTAGGGGAAGGAAAGGGGGAGGGTTGGCCCCTCCCGCCTTTCCCTCCTTGGGCTGGCAGGAGCCCAAGGATGATTCGGCCTCCTTGGGGGCGCCTCCTAGCTACCTCCCCTCTCCCCCACCTATATATATGTGGGAGGGGGCGCCACACATAGCCCACGACAATCTCTTAGCCGTGTGCGGCGCCCATCTCCACAGTTTCGTTCCTCGGTCATTTTTTGGAGTGCTTAGGTGAAGCCCTACGGACCGTCACCACGCCGTCGTGCTGCCGGAGCTCGTCTACTACTTCGTCCATATTCTGGATCAAGAAGGCGAGGACGTCACCGAGCTAAATGTGTGCTAAACGCGGAGGTGTCGTATGTTCGATACTTGATCGGTTGGATCGCGAACAAGTTCGACTACATCAACCATGTTAATAAATGCTTCCGCTTACGGTCTACGAAGGTACGTAGACATACTCTCCCCTCTCGTTGCTAGGCATCTCCTTAGATAGATCTTGCCTGTGAGCAGGATTTTTTTGTTTTCCATGCAATGTTTCCGAACAGTGGCATCGGAGCCAGGTCTATGCGCAGATGATATGCACAAGTATAACACAAAGAGTTGTGGGTGGTGATAGTCATACTTCTTACCACCAACGTCTTATTTTGATTCGGCGGTATTGTGGGAAGTGGCCCAGACCAACCTTACATGTCCACGCACATGAGACCGGTTCCACCGACTGACATGCAACTTGTTTTGCATAAAGGTGGCTGGCGGGTGTCTATTTCTCCTACTTTAGTTTAATCAAATTTGACTACGACGGTCCTTTAAGAAGGTTAAAACAGCAAACTTGATAATCACCGTTGTGGTTTTTGCATAGTTAAGAACGGTTCTTGCTAGAAGCCCGTAGCAGCCATGTGATGTGATAAGGATGTCTAACTTGTTTTTGTAGGGCATGTTGTGATGTGATATGGTCAAGATATGATGTGGTATATGTTGATGTATGAGATGATCATGTTTTGTAATATCGACAACCGGCAGGAGCCTTAGGGTTGTCTCTTAATTATTGTATGAAATACAAGCGCCATGTAATTTTTTTACTTTATCGCTATGCGTTAGCAATAGTTGTAGTAGCAATAGTTGGCGAGATGACCCCGACGCAACGATGGAGATCAAGGTGTCGAGCCGGTAACAATGGAGATCATGACAATGCTTTGGAGATGGAGATCAAATGCACAAGATGATGACGGCCATATCATGTCACATATTTTGATTGCATGTGATGTTTATCCTTTATGAATCTTATTTTGCTTAGAATGACGGTAGCATTATAATATGATCACTTCAGTAAATTTCAAGATAAAAGTATTCTCCCCGAGTATGCACCGTTGCTAAAGTTCGTCGTTTCGAAGCACCTCGTGATGATCGGGTGTGATAGACTATACGTTCACATACAACGGGTGTAAGATAGTTTTGCACATGCATAATACTTGGGTTAAACTTGGCGAAGATAGCATGTACATACATGGTCTCGGAACACTGGAGATCGAAAGGTCAAATGTGAGTCATATAGTAGATATGATCAACATACATCTGTTCACCATTGATGACTACCCCATCTCACGTGATGATCGGACATGGGTTAGTTGATTTGGATCATGTATCACTTAGATAACTTGAGGGATGTTTATTTAAGTGGGAGTTCATTAGTAATTTGATTAATTGAACTTAATTTATCATGAACTTAGTGTTAATAGTTTTGCATATCTATGTTTTAGATCAATGGCCTGTGCTACCGTTCCCCTGAATTTTAATGCGTCCCTAGAGAAAGCTAAGTTTAAAGATGATGGTAGCAACTACACAGACTGGGTCCGTAACTTGATGATTATCCTCATTACTGCATAAAAGAATTATGTCCTTGATGCACCGCTAGGTGACAGACTTGCTGCAGGAGCTACTGCATATGTTATGAACATCTGGCAGACACGATCTGATGACTACTCGATAGTTCAATGTGCCATGCTTTACGACCTAGAACCGGGACTTCAAAGACATTTTGAACATCACGGAGCATATGATATGTTCCAGGAGCTGAAATTTATTTTTCAAGCTAATGACCGGGTTGAGAGATATGAAGTCTCCAACAAGTTCTATAGCTGCACGATGGAGGAGAATAGTTCTGTCAGTGAACACATACTCAAAATGTCTGGGTATCAGCTGGGAATTGATCTTCCAGCTGGGATTCCCGAGCTCTTCACAATGCTTAAGGCCGCAGAGGTAGAAATCAAGAAGGAGCATCAAGTGTTGATGGTTAACAAGACCACTAGTTTCAAGAAAAAGGGCAAGGGAAAGAAAGGGAACTTCAATAGGAATGGCAATCAAGTTGTTGCTCCCATGAAGAATCCCAAAGCTGGACCCAAGCCTGAAACTGAGTGCTTCTACTACAAAGGGAATGTTCACTGGAAGCGGAACTGCCCCAAATACTTGGCGGATAAGAAGGATGGCAAAGTGAACTTAGATATATTTGATATAAATGTTATTGATGTGTACCATACTAATGCTCATAGTAGCCCCTGGGTATTTGATACCGGTTCAGTTGCTAAGATTAGTAACTTGAAACAGGAGTTGCAGAATAAACGAAGAATAGTTAAGGGCGAGGTGACGATGTATGTTGGAAGTGTTTCCAAGATTGATAAGATCACCATCGCACATTCCCTCTACCTTTGGGATTAGTGTTGAGCCTAAATAAATGTTATTTGGTGTTTGCGTTGAGCATGAACATGATTAGATTGTGTTTATTGCAATACGGTTATTCATTTAAGTCAGAGAATAATTGTTGTTCTATTTACATGAATAAAACCTTGTATGGTCATACACCCAATGTCAATGGTTTATTGAATCTCAATCGTAGTGATACACATATTCATAATATTGATGCCAAAATATGCAAAGTTGATAATGATAGTGCAACATACTTGTGGCACTGCCGTTTAGGTCATATTGGTGTAAAGCGCATGAAGAAACTCCATGTGGATGGACTTTTGGAATCACTTGATTATGAATCATTTGATACTTGCGAACCATGCCTCATGGGTAAGATGACTAAAACTCCGTTCTCCGGGACAATGGAGCGAGCTAATGACTTATTGGAAATAATACATACCGATGTATGCGGTTCGATGAGTGTTGAGGCACACGGCAGCTATCGTTATTTTCCGACCTTCACAGATGATTTGACTAGGTATGGATATATCTACTTGATGAAACACAAGTCTGAAACATTTGAAAAGTTCATGGAATTTCAGAGTGAAGTAGATAATCATCATAACAAGAAAATAAAGTTTCTACGATCTCATCACGGAGGCGAATATTTGAGTTACGAGTTTGGCCTTCATTTAAAACAATGTGGAATTGTTTCACAACTCACGCCACCTGAAACACCACAACGTAATGGTGTGTCCGAACGTCGTAACCTTACTTTATTAGATATGGTGCATTCTATGATGTCTCTTATCGATTTACCACTATCGTTTTGGGGTTATGCATTAGAGAAAACTGCATTCACGTTAAATAGGGCACCATCTAAATCAGTTGAGACGACATTGTATGAACTATGGTTTGGCAAGAAACCTAAGCTGTCATTTCTTAAAGTTTGGGGATGCGACACTTATGTCAAAAGGCTTCAGCCTGATAAGCTCGAACCCAAATCGGAGAAGTGCATCTTCATAGGATACCCTAAGGAAACTATTGGGTACACCTTCTACCACAGATCCGAAGGCAAGATCTTTGTTGCCAAGAATGGGTCCTTTCTAGAGAAGGAGTTTCTCTCGAAAGAAGTGAGTAGGAGGAAAGTAGAATTGATGGGGTAACTGTACCTTCTCTCGAATTGGAAAGTAGCACATCAGAGAAAACCATTCCCGTGATGCCTACACCAACTGGAGAGGAAGCTAATGATGATGATCATGAAACTTCGGATCAAGTTACTACTAGACCTCGTAGGTCGAACAGAGCATGTTCCGCACTAGAGTGGTACGGTAATCTGCTACCTCTTGAGCACTGCGTTGGTTTTCCCTTGAAGAGGAAAGGGTGATGCAGTAAAGTAGCGTAAGTATTTCCCTCAGTTTTTGAGAACCATGGTATCAATCCAGTAGGAGGCCACTCACGAGTCCCTCGCACCTTCACAAATAAATAAAATCCTCACAACCAACGCAATAAAGGGGTTGTCAATCCCTTCACGGTCACTTATGAAAGTGAGATCTGATAGATATGATAAGATAATATTTTTGGTATTTTTATGATAAAGATTAAAAGTAAAGAAAGAAAAATAAACGGTGCCAGAAATAGCTAAGTGTTGGAAGATTAATATGATGGAAAATAGACCCGGGGCCCATAGGTTTCACTAGTGGCTTCTCTCATGAGCATAAGTATTACGGTGGGTAAACAAATTACTGTTGATCAATTGATAGAATTGAGCATAGTTATGAGAATATCTAGGTATGATCATGTATATAGGCATCACATCCGCGACAAGTAGACCGACTCCTGCCTGCATCTACTACTAGTACTCCACACATCGACCGCTATCCAGCATGCATCTAGAGTATTAAGTTCAAAAGAACAGAGTAATGCTTTAAGTAAGATGACATGATGTAGAGGGATAAACTCATGCACTATGATACAAACCCCATCTTGTTATCCTCGATGGCAACAATACAATACGTGCCTTGCTGCCCCTACTGTCACTAGGAAAGGACACCGCAAAATTGAACCCAAAGCTAAGCACTTCTCCCATTGCAAGAAAGATCAATCTAGTAGGCCAAACCAAACTGATAATTCGAAGAGACTTGCAAAGATAACCAATCATACATAAAAGAATTCAGAGAAGATTCAAATATTGTTCATAGATAAACTTGATCATAAACCCACAATTCATCGGTCTCAACAAACACACCGCAAAAGAAGATTACATCGAATAGATCTCCAAGAAGATCGAGGAGAACATGGTATTGAGATCCAAAAAGAGAGAAGAAGCCATCTAGCTAATAACTATGGACCCGAAGGTCTGAGGTAAACTACTCACACATCATCGGAGAGGCTATGGTATTGATGTAGAAGCCCTCCGTGATCAATGCCCCCTCCGGCAGGACGCCGGAAAAGGCCCCAAGATGGGATCTCACGGGTACAGAAGGTTGCGGCGGTGGAATTAGGTTTTCGTGGATGCTTCTGTTGGTTTGGGGGTACGTAGGTATATATAGGAGGAAGAAGTACGTCGTGGAGCAACATGGGCCCCACGAGGGTGGAGGGCGCGCCCAGGGGGGTAGGCGCGCCCCCCTACCTCGTGTCCTCCTTGTTGATGTCTTGACGTACGGTCCAAGTCCTCTGGATCACATTCGTTCCGAAAATCACGTTCCCGAAGGTTTCATTCCGTTTGGACTCCGTTTGATATTCTTTTTCTGCGAAACTCTGAAATAAGCAAAAAACAGCAATTCGGGGCTGGGCCTCCGGTTAATAGGTTAGTCCCAAAAATAATATAAAAGTGTATAACAAAGCCCATTAATCATCCAAAATAGAATATAATATAGCATGAAGCAATAAAAAATTATAGATACGTTGGAGACGTATCATAATCCTAACCTGGAAGTCATGTTATTAGACCACGGCGAACCAACGAACTATGAAGAAGCTATGATGAGCCCAGATTCCGATAAATGGCTTGAGGCCATGAAATCTGAGATAGAATCCATGTATGAGAACAAATTATAGACTTTGGTGGACTTGCCCGATGATCGGCAAGCCATTGAAAATAAATGGATCTTCAAGAGGAAGACAAACGTTGATGGTAATATCACTGTCTACAAACCTCGAGTTGTCGCGAAAGGTTTTCGACAAGTTCAAGGGGTTGACTACGATGAGACTTTCTCACCCGTAGAGATGCTTAAGTATGTCTGAATCATGTTAGTGTCGGTGGGAAACGACACCTATGGGATCACTGGAATCCCTTCTACGGTTGGCGGGCGCGAGGTTGTGAGAAGAGCAGGTCTGACAGGAAGCACACGGATTGTTTACCCAGGTTCGGGCCGCGATGATGCGTAATACCCTAGTTCTGCTTTGGTGGATGTATTGGGTGTTCTTGTGTTCTTGAGCTAGCTACGGGGTGTAACTTGCCCAAAAGAGCCGAATCCCTCTCCTGGTCGCCTCGGGCCTCCTTTTATAGGCAAAAGAGGTTGCCATAGTGGCACACAGGAGGTGGAAAGGTGTACAGTGTGCGAGCTTATCGCCCGGCGTTACGGGACAAAGCGCATTAAATGCGCTACTTAGGTGTCCATTAGCTTTATCGGGGACGGGAACGAGGCCCGTCCCGTCCGTCGCCGCCCCACCTCGCTTCGACACGCGCCCGGGCCAGCGATGCGTGCGGTGTCATGTAGGCAGGCAGGCTGGTGAGGTGGCGCAGTGGTAGGGTCTTCACGAAGATCTGCATGCCACCACGCAGGTGCTTGCTGAGTCGGTGTAGAGGCCGCCCGTCGCCACGCAGGTGCCTGCCCAGTTGGTTGAGCTAGCAGCTGCTTGGGGACGGCGGTGGCATCTTGGCAGACACGGGCCTAGTTGCGGCCCCACTTGTGTCCTTGGCAGGGGCCTTGCCGGGGGGCCCAGCAAGGGTCTTGCCGTGGTGTTGTGGTCATCCCCGGCAAGGCGCTTGCCGGGGGTCTTGTGGATTTCCTCGGCTAGGATCCCGCCGAGGGTCGTCGTCTCCTGGTTCTTATCTGATCTCATGTATTCATGATCTTGACAAAGATCTGCATGCCACCACGGAGGTGCCTCCCGAGCCCCGGTTCTAACGTAGCTGTTGACGGCGTCCGGAACCCCTGGGCTCAAGGGTGGCTCCCTTCGCTGGTGTTGGGCGAGCTGCCCCGGCAAGGCTCTTGCCGGGGCTGCTGAGGTTGCCCCGGCAAGGGTCTTGCCGGGGGAACCTACTTTGCCCCTCAGCCCTTTGGGTTCTTGGTCTTGGCGTTGTCTTGTTTGTCTTGGGCTTCGGCTTCTCTCCGGCTTCCCTCCTCTGCCCTTCTAAGTGTGGCCGTGGCGCGCGGCTCTGACTGCCCGTGCACAAGTAAAGGGGTTAAAAGAAGAACCCCTACTTTTGTACACCGACAGGTAGCAATTGCCGCATTTTATGATTATGAAATCTGGCAAATGTACGTCAAAACTGCATTCCTTAACGGAATTCTTAAAGAAGAGTTGTATATGATGCAACCAAAAGGTTTTGTCGATCCTAAAGGTGCTAACAAAGTGTACAAGCTCCAGCAATCCATTTATGGACTAGTGCAAGCATCTCAGAGTTGGAATATACGCTTTGATGACGTGATCAAAACATATGGTTTTATATAGACTTATGGTGAAGCCTGTATTTACAAGAAAGTGAGTGGGAGCTCTGTAGCATTTCTGATATTATATGTGGATGACATATTCTTGATTGGAAATGATATAGAATTTCTAGATAGCGTAAAAGGGTACTTGAATAAGAAATTTGCAATGAAAGACCTCAGTGAAGCTGCTTATGTATTGGGCATCAAGATCTATAGAGATAGATCGAGACGCTTAATAAGACTTTCACAAAGCACATACCTTGACAAAGCTCTAAAGAAGTTCAAAATGGACTAGTCAAAGAAAGGGTTCTTGCCTGTATTGTAAGGTGTGAAGTTGAGTAAGACTCAAAGCCCGACCACCGCAGAAGAGAGAGAGAGAGAGAGAATGAAAATCATTCCCTATGCCTCAGCCATAGGTTATATAAAGTATGCCATGCTGTGTACCATACCTATTGTGTGCCTTGCCATGAGTTTGGCAATGGGGGTACAATAGTGATCCAGGAGTGGATCACTGGACAACGGTCAAAATTTTCCTTAGTTACCTAAGAGGACTAAGGAAATGTTTCTTGGTTATGGAGGTGATAAAGAGTTCGTCGTAAAGGGTTATGATAACCCACAAGTATAGGGGATCGCAACAGTTTTTAAGGGTAGAGTATTCAACCCAAATTTATTGATTTGACACAAGGGGAGCCAAAGAATATTTGCAAGTATTAGCAGCTGAGTTGTCAATTCAACCACACCTGGAGATTAATTATCTGTGGCTAAGTGATCAGTAGCAAAGTAGTATGATAGTTTTGATAGTAGTAGTAGCAGCAATAGTAACAGTGATAGTGATAGTGATAGTGATAGTAATGATTTTGTAGCAGGTGTAACAGTAACAATAGCAGTAGTAACTTAGCAGGAACAATATGAGAGATATTCGTAGGCATTGGATCAGTGAATTCGTTGGATGATATTCATCATATACCAGTCATAACCTAGGGCGATACGACACTAGCTCCAGTTCATAATATAATGTAGGCATGTATTTTGTAAATAGCCATACGTGATTATGGAAAGAACTTGCATGACATCTTTTGTCCTACCCTCCCATGGTAGCGGGTCCTATTGGAAACTAAGGGATATTAAGGCCTCCTTTTAATAGAGAACCGGAACAAAGCATTAACACATAGTGAATACATGATCTCCTCAAACTACGTTCAGCACCGGGAAGTGTCCCAACTTCTGTCACTCCAGGGTTGCCGGATCATAACACGTAGTAGGTGACTATAACTCGCAAGATCGGATCTAGAACATAGATAAATGGTCATAACATAAACGGTTCAGATCTGAAATCATGGCACCCGGGGCCAAAGTGACAAGCATTAAGCATGGCAAGGTCATAACAACATCAATCTCAGAATATAATGGATACTAGGGATCAAGCCCTAACAAAACTTACATGATGAATCTCATCCAGCTCCTCACCGACCAGCAAGCCTACGAAGGAATTACTCACTCCCGGTGGGGAGCATCATGGAATTGGCGATAGAGAAGGGTTGGTGATGACAAAAATCGAAGATCCCCCTCTCCGGAGCCCCAAACGGACTCCATATCTGGCCTCCCTATGAAGAACAGGAGGTGGCGGCGGCTCCATCTCGTGAAACGTGATAATTCTTTCTCTTTGTTTTTTCTCTCTGAAAATGTGATTTTATAGTATCAGGATTGAGGTCTGCGGGGCCACCAGGTGGGGACAACCCACCTGGGCACGCCTGGAGGGGGGGCGCCATGGTAGGTTGTGCCCACCCAGGTGCCCTCCTCCGGTGGTTCTTGGCTCCAGAAATTCTCTTTTATTGTATAAAAATTCCTCGTAAAGTTTCGTTCCAATCCGAGAACTTTTATTTCTGCACAAAAACAACACCATGGTAGTTTTGCTGAAAACAGCGTCAGTCCGGGTTAGTTTCATTCAAATCATGCAAATTAGAGTCCAAAACAAGAGGAAAAGCGTTAGGAAAAGTAGATACCACGGAGACGTATCAGGTTACGTCGATGCAAGCTTTGACACTGATCTGGATGACTCTGAGTCTCAATCTGGATATGTATTGAAAGTGGGAACAATTAGCTAGAGTAGCTCCATGCAAATTTATTTAGGACGGCAGGGTAATACCGCATATAGGTAGGTATGGTGGACTCATCTGGAATAACTTGGGTTTCAGGATTGTGCTGTACAAGTAGTAATTCCGCTTAGTACAGGCGAAAGCTAGCAATTAGGTTGAGAAGCGTTCAGCTAGAGAGCGAAAACGGTCATGAACATGCATTATGCGTAAGTAACATTGGATACTAGCATAAGTAGGATATGATCACCATGAACATAAATATCATAGAGGCTATGTTGGTTTTGATTCAACTACATGCATGAACATGCGCCAAGTCAAGCCACTCGAACATTCATAGGAGGATACCATATCATCATACTACATCACAATCATTTCAACGCAATGTTGACATCCAAGATAAATCATTATCCACTCCTAGCTACTTAAGTATGGCATGAGAAACTATAATCTCTAATTGTCATTGCAAACATGTTTGATCATAATAGGCTGAATCATGGATACTAGGTTAAACATATTTACAAAAACAGAACAAGTTGAGTTCATACCCGTTTCTCCCCGCCACATCCGGTTCAACAAATATCGTCATTATAGACTTTCACTTGCATGACCGAACGATTTGAAAATAATAATATTGCAAGAGTGTCGTGGACTAAGATGGAATCTGCAAACATTTTATTCAAAAGGAGAACACAAAGTAATATGGGCTCTTTGTTAGATCACCAATATTGCATATGAGAGCCACTAAACATTTTCATCATGGTCTTCTCCTCGGCATGACTCAGTAAATGGAAAAGAAATTTAGAGAAACACACTGAAATATTTTTGGAGTTTTTGGGTTTTCTTGGACAAGAAAATGAAAGGGAAAAACAAAAACGAGAAAAACTATTTACACAGGAAAGCTCCCAACAAGCAAAAGAAGAACAAGGAAATCTTTTTGGATTTTCTTTTTAATACTACAACTAATTAAACTAGGAAGAAAAACTGAAAAGAAGCAGGAAATATTTTTGGATTTTCTCAAAGTTTTTCAAACACACAAGAAGAAGGCGAGAAAATAAATCTAGCATGGATAATATGATGAAAAAGTGGGGACACCGACAACTGGAATGAAATGTGTAAACATGAATGTAATGTTGGTGGAAATACGTACTCCCCCAAGCTTAGGCTTTTGGCCTAACTTGGTAATCACCATCGGTAGCCTGCATAGTGCACGGAGTGATAGCTCATGCAGGCTCTAGGTGCAGACGCTCATCCCGCCGCGCAGCCACAACCTCCACGTTATGCGCTCGGGCCTCACTCTCAAGAACATAGTATCTTCCCTTACCGTGAACATAAAAAAGAGCAGGCACAGGCAAAAAGGTGTCCACAACAGACTTTTCATTAAACAACAAGTTATATGTAAAATTATGGGCTTTTCTATTTCTTGAGCTTGTGTTGGTTTTCCCTTGAAGAGGAAAGAGTGATGCAGCAAGGTAGAGTAAGTATTTCCCTCAGTTTGAGAACCAAGGTATCAATCCAGTAGGAGATAACGGACAAGTCAACGAATACCTGCACAAATAATCAACAACTTGCACCCAACCCGATAAAGGGGTTGTCAATCCCTTCACGGTTAATTGCAAAAGTGAGATCTGATAGAGATAGATAAATGATAAATTAAATATTTTTGGTATTTTTAGTTTATAGAACGGAAAGTAAAAGATTGCAAAGGAAGTAAATCGGAAACTAAAATTGTAGATCGGAAACTCATATGATGGAAAATAGACCCGGGGGCCATAGGTTTCACTAGAGGCTTCTCTCAAGATAGAAAATATTACGATGGGTGAACAAATTACTACTGAGCAATTGATAGAAAAGCGCAAAGTTATGACGATACCTAAGGCAATGATCATGAATATAGGCATCATGTCCGTGTCAAGTAGACCGACTCCTGACTGCATCTACTACTATTACTCCACACATCGACTGCTATCCAACATGCATCTAGAGTATTAAGTTCATAAAGAATGGAGTAACGCTTTAAGCAAGATGACATGATGTAGAGGAATTAACTCAAGCAGAATGATGAAAACCCCATCTTTTTATCCTCGATGGCAACAATACAATACGTGCCTTGCTGCCCCTACTGTCACTGGGAAAGGACACCGGAAGACTGAACCCAAAGCTAAGCACTTCTCCCATTGCAAGAAAAACCAATCTAGTTGGCCAAACCAACTCGATAGTTCGAAGAGGCTTGCAAAGATATCAAACCATGCATATAAGAATTCAAAGAAGATTCAAATATTCATAGATAAGCTAATCATAAATCCACAATTCATCGGATCTCGGCAAACACACCGCAAAAAAGTATTACATCGAATAGATATCCAAGAACATCGAGGAGAACATGGTATTGAGAAACAAAGAGAGAGAAGAAGCCATCTAGCTACTAGCTATGGACCCGTAGGTCTGTGGTAAACTACTCATGCTTCATCGGAAGGGCAATGGTGTTGATGTAGAAGCCCTTCTTGATCGAACCCCCCTTCGACAGGACGCCGGAAAAGGCCCCTAGATGGGATCTCACGGGTATAGAAGGTTGCGGTGGTGGAAAAGTGTTTTCGTGGCTCTCTTTGTTGGTTTTGGGATATATGAGAATATATAAGCAAAGAAACTAGGTCGGTGGAGTCACGAGGGGCCCACAAGGGTGGGGGCGCGCCCTCCGTCCTTGTGGCCGCCTCGTGGCTTCTCTGACTTGCACTCCAAGTCCTCTGGATGTCTTCTGGTCCAAGAAAAATCATCGCTAAAGTTTTATTCCGTTTGGACTCCATTTGGTATTCCTTTTCTGCGGAACTCTAAAACAAGGAAAAAACAGGAACTGGCACTAGGCTCTAGGTTAATAGGTTAGTCCCAGAAATAATATAAAATAGCATATTAATGCATATAAAACATCCAAAACTGATAATATAATAGCACGGAACAATAAAAAATTATAGATACGTTGGAGACATATTAGGCATCCCCAAGCTTAATTCCTGCTCGTCCTCGAGTAGGTAAATGATAAAAAATGAATTTTTGATGTGGAATGCTACCTAACATACTTATCCATGTAATTTCTTTTATTGTGGCATGAATGTTCAGATCCATATGATTCAAAACAAAAGTTTAATATTGACATAAAAAACAATAATACTTCAAGCATACTAACAAGGCAGTTATGTATTCTCAAAATAACATGGCCAAAGAAAGCTTATCCCTACAAAAGCATATAGTCTGGCTATACTCCATCTTCATCACACAAAATATTTAACTCATGCACAACCCCAGTGACAAGCCAAGCAATTGTTTCATACTTTTGATGTTCTCAAATTTTTTCAACTTTCACGCAATACATGAGCGTGAGCCATGGACATAGCACTATAGGTGGAATAGACGTCGGTTGTGGAGAAGACAAAAAGAAGGAGATAGTCTCACATCAACTAGGCGTATCAACGGGCTATGGAGATGCCCATTAATAGATATCAATGTGAGTGGGTAGGGATTGCCATGCAACGGATGCACTAGAGATATAAGTTTATGAAAGCTCAAAAAGAAACTAAGTGGGTGTGCAACCAACAGAACAAGCCACGAAAACACTTTTCCACCGCCGCAACCTTTTGTACCCGTGAGATCCCTTCTAGGGGCCTTTTCCGGCACCCAGCCAGAGGGGGATTTGATCACGGAGGGCTTCTACATCAACTCTATTGCCCTTCTGATGAAGCGTGAGTAGTTTACCACAGACCTATGGGTCCATAGCTAGTAGCTAGATGGCTTCTTCTCTCTCTTTGATTCGCAATAGCATGTTCTCCTCGATGTTCTTGGAGATCTATTCGATGTAATACTTTTTTGTGGTGTGTTTGCCGAGATCAGATGAATTGTGGATTTATGATCAACTTATCTATGAATATTATTTGAATCTGCTCTGAATTCTTTTATGTATGTTTTGATATCTTTGTAATTCTCTTCAAACTATCGGTTTGGTTTGGCCAACTAGATTGGTTTTTCTTGCAATGGGAGAAGTGCTTGGCTTTGGGTTCAATCTTGTGGTGTCCTTTCCCAGTGATAGTAGGGGCAGCAAGGCACGTATTGTATTGTTGCCATCAAGGATAAAAAGATGGGGTTTTCATCATATTGCTTGACTTAATTCCTCTACATCATGTCAACTTGCTTAATGCGTTACTCCGTTCTTTATGAACTTAATACTCTAGATGCATGCAGGATAGCGGTCGATGTGTGGAGTAATAGTAGTAGATGCAGAATCGTTTCGGTCTACTTGACACGGATGTGATGCCTATATTCATGATCATTGCCTTAGATATCGTCATAACTTTGCGCTTTTCTATCAATTGCTCGGCAGAAATTTGTTCACCCACAGTAATATGTTCTATCTTGATAGAAGCCTCTAGTGAAACCTATGGCCCCCGGGTCTATTTTCCATCATATAAGTTTCTATTTCCATCATATAAGTTTACGATCTACAATTTTAGTTTCCGATCTACTCTTTTTGCAATCTTTTACTTTCCGATCTATAAACCAAAAATACAAAAAATATCTACTTTACCGATTATCTATCTCTATCAGATCTCACTTTTGCGAGTGACCGTGAAGGGATTGACAACCCCTTTATCGCGTTGGGTGCAAGTTGTTTGATTGTTTGTGCAGGTATTCAGTGACTTGTGTGTTGTCTCCTACTGGATTGATACCTTGGTTCTCAAACTGAGTACTTATCTCTACTTTGCTGCATCACCCTTTCCTCTTCAAGGGAAAAACCAACGCAAGCTCAAGAAGTAGCATCCTACAAAACTCTGCGCTTGGAGGTCCAACACGAGTCTACAAGAACAAGTTATGTAGTAGACATCAAACTCTTTTCTGGCACCGTTGCCGGGGAGGTGAGTGCCTGAAGGTATATCTTTAGATGTTGCAATGGAATCTTTTAGTTTTTTGTTTTATCACTAGTTTGGTTTATAAAACAAAACTAAAAAATGGAATTAAGGTTGCATCATATTATTCATCTTTACAATGTCTTTCGTGAAAATGATGGAAAGGAAAATTGTGCTCAATTGATAGAATAAGAATTCAATAAAATGTTTGGCATAAATGATGAGCATGATTGCAATGTTATTAGTATGAATTCTTTGAATATCCATGATGTTAATGATATGCAAAGCTACAAGCTTGGGGATGCTATATTTGATGAAGATGATATTTTTACTCCGCCAAGTTTTGATGAGAAAATTTATTATGATGAAAGCATGCCTCCTATTTATGATGATTATATTGATGAAAGTGGGTTTGGAAGAGTGTCAACTCTAGGTACTAATAATCCCACTATTTTGGAGGGTGTTGAATCTTATTGTAATAATTATGAAAGTGGATTTGGAGAGGTCATGACTTTATTTAATGATGAATTCACTATTTTGGAAGAGGCTTCAATTGACTATGACAACAAAGTTTCTATCTATGATGATTATGGTGATGACATGTATGCTATACATAATAATTATAACCATGAAACTTTTCATCATGATTTTAATTTTCAATCACATGATAGTTATTTTGTTGAGGTTGCTCCCACTACTATTCATGAGAATAAATTTGCTTATGTGGAGAGTAGTAAAATTTCTATGCTTATGGATCATGAAAATAATGCTTTATATGATAGTTATATTGTTGAATTCATTCATGATGCTACTGAAAATTATAATGAGATAGGAACATATGCTTTTACATATTGCAATAATATCAAGTTTCCTCTCTATGTGTTGAAAATCTTGAAGTTATGTTTGTTTTGCCTTCCTATGCTAGTTGATTCTTGTTCCCATAATTTGTTTGCTCACAAAATACCTATGCATAGGGAGTATGTTAGGCTTAAATGTGCTTGCCATGTGATTCATGATGCTCTTTTTCATGTTTCATTTCTTTAGTTTTATGCGAGCATCATTGAAATCATCATGCCTAGCTAAAAGGCATTAAAGAAAAGCGCTTATTGGGAGACAACCCAACATTTTTACCTAATTTTTTTGTGTGTTGACATGATTAGGCTACTATATTAATCATGTTTTATAGGTTTTGTTTCAATAACGTGCCAAGTAAAGCCTTTGGGATTATGTTTGGTGATAGTTGACTTGATTCTGTGCAAAAATAGAAACTTTTGCTTCCAGTAACAGAATTGTTTAAATTCACTGGGGCGTCGAAAAAATTCTGATTTTTTTACAAATGATTTCTATACAAATTATCTACGTTTTCCTAAATTTTTAGAATTTTTGGAGTTACATAAGTATGTCAAAGTTCAGATTACTACAGACTGTTCTGTTTTTGACAGATTCTGTTTTCAATGCATAGTTTGCTTGTTTTCTAGTTTCTATGGATTATATTGCTCAATATAAATTATGGAAATGATAAGGTACAGTAGGAATTGTGTAATAACAAATTTTAATCTTGTCTTTGACATTACCAAAGTGAATGATTTGTCTTTATCATACTAACCTATCTCACAAAGTTCCGTTAAGTTTGTGTGATTGAAGTTTTCAAGTTTTGGGTGAGATATCGATATGAGGAGAATAAGGAGTGACAATAACCTAAGCTTGTGGATGCCCTAGGCATCCCCAAGGTAATATTCAAGGAATATCCAAGCAACTAAGCTTGGGGATGCCCCGGAAGGCATCCCCTCTTTCGTCTCCAACATTATCGGTAACCTTACTTGAAGCTATATTTTCATTCATCACATGATATGAGTTTTGCTTGGAGCGTCATTTTATTTTGTTAGGAATTGCTTTCTGTTATTTAGAATAATGTTTTGTATCTTTTACTTCAATAAAAATGTCAAGTATAGCCTTTGCCATGCTTATTTTGCAAGTCTATATGTGTCTGTTTGAAAACAGAAAGTTGCACGCTAGTGCGAAAATTCTTGAAAAAAGTCAGAATGTGTAAAATGTTGTGATTTTTGTGCAAAGTAAATATGATAAATTTTCTACAGTATGGTAATTTTTCAGAATTTTTGGAGTTAGAGAAGTATGAATCCTCTTGCATTCTTTATAGACTATCCTGTTTTGGCAGATTGCTGTTATGTTTGCATATGTTTGCTTGTTTAATGATTCTATTTGAGGATAGGAGTATTAAATGTGCAAAGGAATTTAGTATGCAATGTTAAATAATAATTTTAGTAACTTGCTACAGTAGATAATGATAAGGTTATTGCATTGATTTATACTAACTTATCTCACGAGTTCTTGTTGAGTTTTGTGTGGATGAAGTTTTTGAGATTTAGGAAAACCGTGATATAAAGGAATTAAGGAGACACAAAAGCTAACGCTTGCGGATGACCAAGGCATCCCAAATTAATATTTCAAGAAATATCAAGCATCCAAGCTTGTTGATGCCCCGGTAGGCATCCCACCTTTCTTCATCAACAATTCTCGGTTAGTATCAGTTGAGCCTTAGTTTTTGCTTCTTCACATGATATGTGCTATTGTTGGAATGACATTTTATTTTGTTTTTCTTGTTGTTTTAATAAAATACTTAGATCTGAAAGTTTTTAAATAAGAGAGAGTCCTCAATTAGCTACCCATTCACTTAACTACTCGTTTGATCTTCACTTATATCTTTTTGGAGTAGTTTTGTCATTTACTCTCGTGCTTCACTTATATCCTAAGAGTAGATTGTTGAATGAATTGAATATCATAAAGTTGAAATTATATGCCTAGTAGTAGCTTCACATTGGGTTTAGAAAGTGAAATCTTTTGAAGCTTGACAATCACAATATTGGTCATACAAGCAATTCATGAATGATTAGTATAAGGAAGAGAACTTTCACATACAAATATATTATCTTGGACATCTTCTATGATTGTGAATACCCATTAATTATTTTCAAACTTGAGCAAATTAGTTGAAGTTGGACAAGGAAGAGAACGTAATGACTTATGGTTGTGTATATTTGCATAGAAGTTATATTGTCATGGATCCTCCAACATGTGGTGTTTGCCTAGGATCTTTTGCTAGCCAAAAATTCGTATTAAGTAGAGATCTACTTGTGCATCCAAAAGCCCTTAAACCCAGTTTCTTGCCATGAGTGTCCACCATACCTACTTATGGACTGAATAAGATCCTTCAAGTAAGTTGTCATTGCTACCTCTTGAGCACTGCGTTGGTTTTCCCTTGAAGAGGAAATGGTGATGCAGTAAAGTAGCGTAAGTATTTCCCTCAGTTTTTGAGAACCAAGGTATCAATCCAGTAGGAGACCACGCTCGAGTCCCACCCACCTACACAAACAAAAAAAAAACCTCGCAACCAACACGATAAAGGGGTTGTCAATCCCTTCACGGTCACTTACGAGAGTGAGATCTGATAGATATGATAAGATAATATTTTTGGTATTTTTATGATAAAGAGAAATAAAGATGCAAAGTAAAATAAACAGTAATAAAAATAGCTAAGTGTTGGAAGATTAATATGATGGAAAATAGACCCGGGGGCCATAGGTTTCACTAGTGGCTTCTCTCAAGATAGCATAAGTATTACGGTGGGTAAACGAATTACTGTCAAGCAATTAATAGAATTGTGCATAGTTATGAGAATATCTAGGTATGATCATGTATATAGGCATCACGTCCGCGACAAGTAGACCGAAACGATTCTGCATCTACTACTATTACTCCACACATGGCATGCATCTAGAGTATTAAGTTCATAAGAACAGAGTAATGCTTTAAGCAAGATGACATGATGTAGAGGGATAAACTCATGCAATATGATATAAACCCCATATTTTTATCCTCGATGGCAACGATACAATACGTGCCTTGCTGCCCCTGCTGTCACTAGGAAAGGACACCGCAAGATTGAACCCAAAGCTAAGCACTTCTGCCATTGCAAGAAAGATCAATCTAGTAGGCCAAACCAAACTGATAATTCGAAGAGACTTGCAAAGATAACCAATCATACATAAAAGAATTCAGAGGAGATTCAAATATTGTTCATAGATAAACTTGATCATAAACCCACAATTCATCGAATCTTGACAAACACACCGCAAAAGAAGATTACATAGAATAGATCTCCAAGAAGATCGAGGAGAACTTTGTATTGAGATCCAAAGAGAGAGAAGAAGCCATCTAGCTAATAACTATGGACCCGAAGGTCTGAGGTAAACTACTCACACATCATCGGAGAGGCTATGGTGTTGATGTAGAAGCCCTCCGTGATCAATGCCCCCTCCGTTGGAGCATCGGAAAAGGCCCCAAGATGGGATCTCACAGGTACAGAAGGTTGCGGCGGTGGAAATAGGGTTTTGGCTCTGTATATGATGTTTCCAGGTTACATGGGTATATATAGGAGGAAGAAGTACGTCGGTGGAGCAACGAGGGGCCCACGAGGGTGGAGGGCGCGCCTGGGGGAGGTGGGCGCGCCCCCCTGCCTCGTGCTCTCCTCGTTGATTGCTTTACGTAGACTCCAAGTCCACTAGATCACGTTTGTTTCGAAAATCACGTTCCCGAAGGTTTCATTCCGTTTGGACTCCGTTTGATATCCTTTTCCTTCGAAACACTGAAATAGGCAAAAAAACAGCAATTTGGGCTGGGCCTCTGGTTAATAGGTTAGTCCAAAAATAATATAAAAGTGTATAATAAATTCCAATAAACATCCAAAACAAAATATAATATAGCATGGAACAATAAAAAATTATAGATACGTTGGAGACGTATCAAGCATCCCCAAGCTTAATTCCTACTCGTCCTCGAGTAGGTAAATGATAAAAACAAATTTTTTGATGTGGAATGCTACTTAACATAGTTTTCAATGTAACCCTCTTAATTGTGGTATGAATATTCAGATCCGAAAGATTCAAGATAAAAGTTTAATGTTGACATAAAAGTAATAATACTTCAAGCATACTAACTAAGCAATTATGTCTTCTCAAAATAAAATGGCTAAAGAAAGTTCATCCCTACAAAATCATATAGTTTGGTCATGCTCCATTTTCGTCACACAAGAATGCTCTCATCATGCACAACCCCGATGACAAGCCAAGCAATTGTTTCATACTTTAGTAATCTCAAACTTTTTTCAACTTTCACGCAATACATGAGCGTGAGCCATGGATATAGCACTATGGGTGGAATAGAATATGATGATGGGGGTTATGTGGAGAAGACAAAAAAGGAGAAAGTCTCACATCAATGTGGCTAATCAACGAGCTAGGGAGATGCCCATCGATTGATGTTAATGTGAGGAGTAGGGATTGCCATGCAACGGATGCACTAGAGCTATAAATGTATGAAAGCTCAACAAAAGAAACTAAGTGGGTGTGCATCCAACTTGCTTGCTCACGAAGACCTAGGGCATTTGAGGAAGCCCATTGCTGGAATATACAAGCCAAGTTCTATAACGAAAAATTCCCACTAGTATATGAAAGTGACAAAACAAGAGACTATCTATCATAAGGATCATGGTGCTACTTTGAAGCACAAGTATGGAAAAAGATAGTAGCATTGCCCCTTTTTTTCTTTTTTTTGGGCCTTTCTTTTTTCTTTGGCCTTTCTTTTTTTGGGACAATGCTCTATGAATGATGATCATCACACTTCTATTTATTTACAACTCAATGATTACAACTCGATACTAGAACAAAGTATGACTCTATATGAATGCCTCCGGCGGTGTACCGGGAGAGGCAATGAATCAAGAGTGACATGTATGAAATAATATGCACGGTGGCTTTGCCACAAATACGATGTCAACTACATGATCATGCAAGGCAATATGACAATGATGAACGTGTCATGATAAACGGAACGGTGGAAAGTTGCATGGCAATATATCTCGGAATGGCTATGGAAATGCCATAATAGGTAGGTATGGTGGCTGTTTTGAGGAAGATAGAAGGAAGCTTATGTGTGATAGAGTGTATCGTATCACGGGGTTTGGATGCACCGGCGAAGTTTGCACCAACTCTCAAGGTGAGAAAGGGCAATGCACGGTACCGAAGAGGCTAGCAATGATGGAAGGGTAAGAGTGCGTATAATCCATAGACTCAACATTAGTCATAAAGAACTCACATACTTATTGCAAAAATCTACAAGTCCTCAAAAACCAAGCACTACGCGCATGCTCCTAGGGGGATAGATTGGTAGGAAAAGACCATCGCTCGTCCCCGACCGCCACTCATAAGGAGGACAATGAAAGAACACCTCATGTTTCAAATTTGTTACACAACGTTTACCGTACATGCATGCTATGGG
Source organism: Triticum aestivum (assembly GCF_018294505.1). Taxonomy (NCBI): domain Eukaryota; kingdom Viridiplantae; phylum Streptophyta; class Magnoliopsida; order Poales; family Poaceae; genus Triticum; species Triticum aestivum. The sequence continues at coordinate 156,577,373 of NC_057796.1, read as the reverse complement.
ACTTGCAAACTTCAACACAAGTATTTACCAAATTCACAAGTACTCAACTAGCACAACTTTAATATCACTACCTCCATATCTCAAAACAATCATCAAGCATCAAACTTCTCTTAGTATTCAACACACTCATAAGAAAGTTTTTACTAATCTTGAATACCTAGCATATTAAGACTAATTTCACAATTAAAGAAAATTACCATGCTGTTTTATAGGACTCTCAAAATAATATAAGTGAAGCATGAGAGAACAATAATTTCTATAAAACAAATCCACCACCGTGCTCTAAAAGATATAAGTGAAGCACTAGAGCAAAAACTATATAGCTCAAAAGATATAAGTGAAGCACATAGAGTATTCTAATAAATTCGAAATCATGTGTGTGTCTCTCAAAAGGTGTGTACAGCAAGGATGATTGTGGTAAACTAAAAAGCAAAGACTCAAATCATACAAGACACTCCAAGCAAAACACATATCATGTGCTGAATAAAAATATAGCTCCAAGTAAAGTTACCAATGGAAAAAGACGAAAGAGGGGATGCCTTCCGGGGCATCCCCAAGCTTTGGCTTTTTGGTGTCCTTATATTACCTTGGGGTGCCATGGGAATCCCCAAGCTTAGTCTCTTGCCACTCCTTGTTCCATAATCCATCAAATTTTTACCCAAAACTTGAAAACTTCACAACACAAAACTCGACAGAAAATCTCGTGAGCTCCGTTAGTGAAAGAGAACAAAAAACCACTTCAAGGTACTGTATTGAACTCATTATTTATTTATATTGGTGTTAAACTTACTGTATTCCAACTTCTCTATGGTTTATAAACTATTTTACTAGCCATAGATTCATCAAAATAAGCAAACAACACACGAAAAACAGAATCTGTCAAAAACAGAACAGTCTGTAGTAATCTGTAACTAACGCAAACTTCTGGAACTCAAAAAATTCTACCAAAATAGGACGACCTAAATAATTTTCTTATTGATCTTCTGCAATTGGAATCAGTATTTTATCACGTTCTGGTGATTTTTAACAATTGTTTTCGTGAACAGAAAGTTTCTGGAATTTTCAGCAAGATCAAATAACTATCATCCAAGAAGGTCCTATAGGTTTCACTTGGCACAAACACTAATTAAAACACAAAAACAAATATAACCAGAGGCTAGATCAAATATTTATTCCTAAACAGAAGCAAAAAGCAAAAAACTAAAATAAAATTGGGTTGCCTCCCAACAAGCGCTATCGTTTAACGCCCCTAGCTAGGCATAAAAATAAGGATAGATCTAGGTATTGCCATCTTTAGTAGGCAATCCATAAGTGGATCTCATAATAGATTCATAAGGTAATTTATTTTCTTTCTAGGGAAGTGTTCCATGCCTTTCCTTAACGGAAATTGGAATCTAATATTCCCTTCCTTCATATCAATAATCGCACCAATCGTTCTAAGGAAAGGTCTACCAAGAATAATCGGACATGAAGGATTGCAATCTATGTCAAGAACAATGAAATCTACGGGCACATAGTTCCTATTTGCAACAATAAGAACATCATTAATTCTTCCCATAGGTTTCTTAATAGTGGAATCCGCAAGGTGCAAGTTTAATGAACAATCATCAAATTCACGGAATCCTAGCAAATCACACAAAGTTTTTGGGATCATCGAAACACTAGCACCCAAATCACACAAAGCATAGCATTCATGATCTTTAATTTAATTTTAATAGTAGGTTCCCACTCATCATAAAGTTTTCTAGGGATAGAAACTTCCAACTCAAGTTTTTCTTCATAAGATTGCATCAAAGCATCAACGATATGTTTAGTAAAAGCTTTATTTTGACTATAAGCATGAGGAGAATTTAGCACGGATTGCAACAAGGAAATACAATCTATCAAAGAGCAATTATCATAATTAAATTCCTTGAAATCCAAAATAGCGGGTTCATTGATATCTAAAGTTTTGACCTCTTCAATCCCACTTTTACCAATTTTTGCATCAAGATCTAAAAACTCCGAATTTTTGGGACGCCTTCTAGGTAAAGGTGACTCATCTCCAGTCCCATCATTAACAAGATTCATATTGCAAAACAAAGATTTAATAGGAGACACATCAATAACTTTTAGATCTTCATCTTTATTCTCATAAAAATTAGAAGAACACGCTTTCACAAAGCAATCTTCGTTAGCACGCATCCTAGCGGTTCTTTCTTTGCACTCATCAATGGAAATTCTCATAGCTTTGAGAGACTCATTGATATCATGCTTATGTGGAATAGATCTAAGTTTCAAAGTATCAACATCAAGAGAAATTCTATCAACGTTCCTAGCCAATTCATCAACCTTAAGCAATTTTTCTTCAAGCAAAGCATTGAAATTCTTTTGCGAATTCATAAACTCCTTAACACTAGTCTCAAATTCAGAGGGCATCTTATTAAAATTTCCATAAGAATTGTTGTAGGAATTACCATAATTATTAGAGGAATTACTAGGGAACGGCCTAGGATTAAAGTTTCCTCTATACGCGTTGTTACCAAAATTATTCCTACCAACAAAATTCACATCCATAGATTCATTATTATTCTCAATCAAAGTAGACAAAGGCATATCATTAGGATCAGAAGAAACACTTTTAGTAGCAAATAATTTCATAAGTTCATCCATCTTTCCACTCAAAACATTAATTTCTTCTATCACATGCACTTTTTTATTAGTAGATCTTTCGGTGTGCCATTGAGAATAATTAACCATAATATTATCTAGGAGTTTAGTAGCTTATCCTAAAGTGATTTCCATAAAAGTGCCTCCCGCGGCCGAATCTAAAAGATTTCTAGAAGCAAAATTCAATTCGTCATAATTTTTTTTGTATAATCATCCAAAGATTCAAACCATGTGTAGGGCAATTACGTATCATTAATTTCATCCTCTCCCAAGCTTGTGCAACATGTTCATGATCAAGTTGCTTAAAATTCATGATATCATTTCTAAGAGAGATGATTTTAGCGGGAGGAAAATACTTAGAGATAAAAGCATCTGTGCACTTATTCCATGAATCAATACTATTTTTAGGCAAAGAACAAAACCAAGCTTTAGCATGATCTCTAACCGAAAAAGGAAATAGCTTCAATTTAACAATATCATTGTCCACATCTTTCTTCTTTTGCATATCACACAAATCAACAAAGCTATTTAGATGGGTAGCGACATCTTCACTAGGAAGGCCGGCGAATTGATCTTTCATGACAAGATTCAACAAAGCAGCATTAATTTCGCAAGATTCAACATCGGTAAGAGGAGCAATAGGAGTGCTAAGAAAATCATTATTGTTGGTATTGGTAAAGTCACACAATTTAGTATTATCTTGTGCCATCGTGACAAGCAAGCAATCCAACATACAAGCAAACAAGAAGCAAGCGAGAAAGAGGCGAATGGAAAAGAGAGGGCGAATAAAACGGAGAGGGTGAAGTGGGGGAGAGGAAAACAAGAGGCAAATGGCAAATAATGTAATGCGAGGGATAAGAGTTTGTGATGGGTACTTGGTATGTCCTGACTTGTGCGTAGACCTCCCCGGCAACGGCGCCAGAAATCCTTCTTGCTACCTCTTGAGCACTACGTTGGTTTTCCCTTGAAGAGGAAATGGTGATGCAGTAAAGTAGCGTAAGTATTTCCCTCAGTTTTTGAGAACCAAGGTATCAATCCAGTAGGAGACCACGCTCGAGTCCCACGCACCTACACAAACAAATAAGAACCTCGCAACCAACGCAATAAAGGGGTTGTCAATCCCTTCACGGCCACTTACGAGAGTGAGATCTAATAGATATGATAAGATAATATTTTTGGTATTTTTATGATAAAGAGAAATAAAGATGCAAAGTAAAATAAACGGTAATAAAAATAGCTAAGTGTTGGAAGATTAATATGATGGAAAATAGACCCGGGGGCCATAGGTTTCACTAGTGGATTCTCTCAAGATAGCATAAGTATTACGGTGGGTAAACGAATTACTGTCGAGCAATTGATAGAATTGAGCATATCCCCGCAAAAAAGAAGAAGATTGAATTGGGCATAGTTATGAGAATATCTAGGTATGATCATGTATATAGGCATCACGTCCGCGACAAGTAGACCGAAACGATTCTGCATCTACTACTATTACTCCACACATCGACCGCTATCCAGCATGCATCTAGAGTATTAAGTTCATAAGAACAGAGTAATGCTTTAAGCAAGATGACATGATGTAGAGGGATAAACTCATGCAATATGATATAAACCCCATCTTTTTATCCTTGATGGCAACAATACAATACGTGCCTTGCTGCCCTGCTATCACTGGGAAAGGACACCGCAAGATTGAACCCAAAGCTAAGCACTTCTCCCATTGCAAGAGAGATCAATCTAGTAGGCCAAACCAAACTGATAATTCGAAGAGACTTGCAAAGATAACCAATCATACATAAAAGAATTCAGAGGAGATTCAAATACTGTTCATAGATAAACTTGATCATAAACCCACAATTCATCGGATCTCGACAAACACACCGCAAAAGAAGATTACATCGAATAGATCTCCAAGAAGATCGAGGAGAACTTTGTATTGAGATCCAAAGAGAGAGAAGAAGCCATCTAGCTAATAACTATGGACCCGAAGGTCTGAGGTATACTACTCACACATCATCGGAGAGGCTATGGTGTTGATGTAGAAGCCCTCCGCGATCAATGCCCCCTCCGGCGGAGCGCCGGAAAAGGCCCCAAGATGGGATCTCACGGGTACAGAAGGTTGCGGCGGTGGAAATAGGGTTTTGGCTCTGTATATGATGTTTCCAGGGTACATGGGTATATATAGGAGGAAGAAGTACGTCGGTGGAGCAACGAGGGGCCCACGAGGGTGGAGGGCGCGCCTGGGGGAGGTGGGCGCGCCCCCTGCCTCGTGCTCTCCTCGTTGATTGCTTTACGTAGACTCCAAGTCCTCTGGATCACGTTTGTTCCGAAAATCACGTTCCCGAAGGTTTCATTCCGTTTGGACTCCGTTTGATATCCTTTTCCTTCGAAACACTGAAATAGGCAAAAAAACAACAATTTGGGTTGGGCCTCCGGTTAGTAGGTTAGTCCCAAAAATAATATAAAAGTGTATAATAAAGCCCAATAAACATCCAAAACAAAATATAATATAGCATGGAACAATCAAAAATTATAGATACGTTGGAGACGTATCAAGCATCCCCAGGCTTAATTCCTGCTCGTCCTCGAGTAGGTAAATGATGAAAACAAATTTTTTGATGTGGAATGCTACTTAACATAGTTTTCAATGTAACCCTCTTAATTGTGGTATGAATATTCAGATCTGAAAGATTCAAGATAAAAGTTTAATGTTGACATAAAAGTAATAATACTTCAAGCATACTAACTAAGCAATTATGTCTTCTCAAAATAACATGGCTAAAGAAAGTTCATCCCTACAAAATCATATAGTTTGGTCATGCTCCATTTTCGTCACACAAGAATGCTCTCATCATGCACAACCCCGATGACAAGCCAAGCAATTCTTTCATACTTTAGTAATCTCAAACTTTTTTCAACTTTCACGCAATACATGAGCGCGAGCCATGGATATAGCACTATGGGTGGAATAGAATATGATGATGGGGGTTATGTGGAGAAGACAAAAAAGGCGAAAATCTCACATCAACGCGGCTAATCAACGAGCTAGGGAGATGGCCATCGATTGATGTTAATGTGAGGAGTAGGGGGAGGTGGGCGTGCCCCTGCCTCGTGCTCTCCTCATTGATTGCTTTACGTAGACTCCAAGTCCTCAGGATCACGTTTGTTCCAAAAATCATGTTCCCGAAGGTTTCATTCGTTTGGACTCCGTTTGATATCCTTTTCCTTCGAAACACTGAAATAGGCAAAAAAACAGCAATTTGGGCTGGGCCTCCGGTTAATAGGTTAGTCCCAAAAATAATATAAAAGTGTATAATAAAGCCCAATAAACATCCAAAACAGAATATAATATAGCATGGAATAATAAAAAATTATAGATACGTTGGAGATGTATCAGTCATCGGTACATGAAGCAACAAAAATTGCTCCTAAATATGTTTGATCTTTTATTGTAAAGGAAAATTGAGCGTTGTACGAACCTGTGATGGCAAACTAATAAAAGCGACGGACTGCATAATAAAGGTCGCTATCATAAGGGCAATATAACATGATGTTCCTTTACATTAAGAGCTTGGGCATCCAAATAAAAAGCGCATGACAACCTCTGCTTCCCTCTGCGAAGGGCGTATCTTTTACTTTTTCATATTTACTTTTATGTAAGAGTGAATAGAATGCATTCTCATTTCAACCTCAATTATTCTCTAGTTGGCAAGCATCATGTGGTGGGGAAAGGTCTAGGCACATATGACCAGTCAAATATATTTGACCATGAATTATTATTGTTGACAATTATCTCTATGATAAATGAGTCGGGAGGCAAAACATTAAGCCCCTATCTTTCTTTGTGTTCGATGGATTCCATTTGTTATAAGAATATGCTTTGAGTACTAGCAATCATAGAATACTATATGATGATTTAGTATGTGGAGCTCTTACTTCGATTTTGTTGAATAAGTTGAATTGCAATTGCTTGGTGACTGAGAACATAGGTTGTTGAGTTTCAAGAGAATTCATTGTTTGAACCTTAACATGTGAATTGGTTGCTACTTTAACATGAGAAGTTTTATGAGAAAGAATTGCTGTTATGATGCTAGGAAAAGTGATTGAAATTATCATTGATCAAACTTATGCACTTTGCTAGCATTCACACTTCATAAATTATTTCTTTTATCATTTACCTACTCAAGGACGAGTGGGAATTAAGCTTGGGGATGCTGATACGTCTCCAACGTATCTATAATTTATGAAGTATTCATGCTAATATATTATCATTCTTGGATGTTTTACAATCATTTTATAGCAACTTTATATCATTTTTGGGACTAACCTATTGACATAGTGCCCAGTGCAAGTTGTTGTTTTTTGCTTGTTTTTTACATCGCAGAAAATTAATACAAAACGGAGTCCAAACGCAACGAAACTTTTTGGAGAATTTTTATGGACCAGAGGACACAACTTGGGCCAAAGAAGTACCAGAGGGGTGCCCCGAGGGGGGCACAACCCACGTGGGCGCGCCTGGGGGCCCAAGCGCGCCCTGGTTTGTTGTGCCCACCTCGGTGCCCTCCCGCACCGCCTCTTCGCCCTATAAATTCCCAAATATTCCAAAAATCCTAGGGGAGTCGATAGATCAGAAGTTCCACCGCCACAAGTCTCTGTAGCCACAAAAAACCAATCTAGACCCTGTTCCGGC